>NC_083474.1:3003063-3198063 GCF_030014155.1 Tachysurus vachellii
TGAAAATCACAAGGATTTTAAATGCATGATGTGGAATAGAATATGTAAAAGTCAATGAATCATGTGAAGGAATCAGATTTGAAAGTAAATGAGTCGACCTGAAGAATCAAGCATGAAAGTAAATGAATTGTCGGGAAGCATCGGATGTGAAAGTAAATGAATCATATGGAAGAGCTGCATGTGAAAAAGGAGTCATCTTGAGGAATTAAGCATTAAAGTAAACGAAACGTCTTGAAGCATCACATGCGAAAGGATATGAATCGTATGGAAGAATCAAGTGTGAAAGTAAATGAATTGTCGGGAAGCATCGGATGTGAAAGTAAATGAATCATATGGAAGAGCTGCATGTGAAAAAGGAGTCATCTAGAAGAATTAAGCATTAAAGTAAATGAATCGTCTTGAAGCATCTCATGCGAAAGGAAATGAATCATATGGAAGAACCAAGTGTGAAAGTAAGTGAATCATCTGAAAAATGTGGAAATAAATTTACACAAATATAACTGAATCAAGTGAAAACAAAATCATATCTGAAATATAAACGAATCAGTCGAAAAGGAATCACATGCGAAAGTAAATGAATCGTTTTTGAAAAAAAAATAAAAAAATCACAGGTGAATCATATGAGTCATAGGTTTAAATAAAAATATGTATAGAAAATGAAATGAAAAACGTGTGAATAACACAAACACTAAAACCTGTGACACGTCCATGTGACTTCAGTATCTATTTTCTCCTGTAAATGTGGTATGTGATACGGTTCTGAGATCATCACTGACTCCTTGCTGATAGCTTTTTATTCTCTGTTGAAGGAAATCATGCTAACATTAATGAACTAAAATGCACTGCTATGAACATCCAACATTTGATCTAGATTATTACGGCGCAGCAGGAAACAGCATGAACAGCGTGATTGTACAGATGCAGCGTCTGGAGCACACGGTGTTTATTCGTGTAAATCAGGCTGAATAATGAGCACCGGTTGAAGAACAGTGCTAATGGTTCCTCTTAGCGTAGATAACTGAGCATCCTGACATCATTAGTACATCAACATGCAGCAAGTGGAGTTCACAGTTTAAAAAGTGCCTTACATAAGTATTTTCTGATGGTGTCTTATCATGAATCCACGCCGGAAGCATTTCAGCTGCATTTCAGCCTGTACGTAGATGCGGAGGAAAGAGGAACCACTCTGACATCTTGAAAATTCAAGCTATTGATACTTTTTTTTTTTTTTTTTTTACAGACATCTTATTTACTTTCAGGTGTGATTCTTCCACATGACTCCTGTGCTTTTACACATGACTCATTTCTTTTCACATGTGATTCTTCCAAATGATTCATTTCCTTTCACATGTGAATTTCCTGACAAATCATTTGCTTTCATATTTGATTCTTTCATTCATTCATTCAATTTCTACCGAGGCACGGGGAGAACATGCAAACTCCACACACACAAGGCGGAGGCGGGAATCGAACCCCCAACCCTGGAGGTGTCAGGCGAACGTGCTAACCACTAACCACCATGCCCCGATTCGTTTAAGTTCACGTGTGATTTTCCACACGATGCATTTACTTTCACATTTAATTTTTTCAGATGATTCATTTACTTCCAGATGTGATTCTTCCAGATGATTCATTTATTTTTCAGATGTGATTTTCTAGCTGATTCGTTTACTTTCACATTTGATTCTTTCAGAAGATTCATTTACTCTTAGAGGTGATTTTCTAACCAATTCATTTACTTTAATGTGTGATTCGGCTCGGATATTAACAGCGACACTCGCCATACTTGATTCAAGGATATTTTTAAAGCCCATTATTACAGATAATGATACGTTAAATAATTCAAATCAAGCATAAAATGGATTATCATTCAAAGCACGATGAAGATGTGTGATAAATATACATGAATGTATTATACAGTAGGAGGTGTGATTTAAATGATCAGGAAAAAGCCACGCCCACTAATTCTGCCATAGCACATTATTAAAAGCATATGATTAAAGCTTCATGAGATGAAGCAACAAAAAATCCTAACAGTTTGCATCATTTGTAAATAGAAAAAGAATGTGTTTATGTTTCCTACAGTAAACGAGAGGGTAATGTGTTGGTGACAAACCCGGTGTACGCTTTCTAATACATTCCTTGAAGCGATTTCTGCTATTTACCTTCCTTATGTAACAATTCTGCACGAAGGAGCAAGGCCGTGCATCATGGAGACTGACTGCTGAGATCATTAATGCACGTTTGCCCCTAGCTGTAATACTGAAATGGCTCTGAAGTGTCTGTGTGTAACCTTCAGCGCTCACTCTGGCCTCGCTCGTGGAACAACAAGCTGTCAGCTGGAAAGTTCATCCTCGATATGGATGTTCTCCTCGGTGTCATTCTCAAATGGGATCAGTTCTCTCTCTCTCTGTCATGACTAACCTGCTTCCTATGTTTTTTTTTTTTTTTTTTACATCCCTCCAGGAAACAAACAAAATAAGTTATTTTCTATTCTCAGACTAAATCATCTACGTGCTTAAGTGGCTGCAGGTCAGGAACCTGCTAGAAAAGAAAGCTTAAGTGGGTGTAAACACTCCAGGCCTTCGAGGATCATACTGTAGAACATTTCACTGGATTTCAACCTGAATTCTGCATTCTGATTGGTCAGCAGCTCTGACATTAGCGCTTATGCAAATCACAGGTTTCTGTTCAGGCGCTCGTTCGAAACCCTACTAACAAATATCGCTTACACGTGCACGTACTTGTAAAATACGTAAAACCTTTCTTCAGATAGATGTTCCATGATCCACGAGGCCCTGAGCGTTTACACCCACTTAAAAGCTTTCTTTTCTAGCAATTTCCTAACAAGTATAAGTTTATAAGAAATTAAGGGATGTAAGTGTAACTCTTGCTTAACGTTGCTTAGTTACACAACATGATTACAGCAGGATTATGCTGTTTATGGCATGTGTATCAAAACAAATCTAAGGTCTGAAACGTTCCTGCTGTGTGTTTTCAGCTCTCACATAAATAAAATGTGTGAGCTGGAACACTCGACCAAGCTCGCTGTCCACTAACCCTCACACCTACTTAATTACCGAAGGAGGAATTGTCATTATTACACGTTTATCGGCTAGTACGTAATTATCTGCTAATCCGTTAATCGGTTCGAGATAATTATAACACTGTGCTCAGGAAAACTGCCGTGAAACATAATGAGTTGAACAAAATGGTAGTTCAGAATGCACACTGCTGGCTCAGGCACTGGAAATCCGTCTGACCTGAAGCTTGAAATGAAAGTTTTTTTTTGTTTCTTTTTCTTTTTTGTATTCCACTAATAATCTAATTGTTTAGGACTCTGACATAACATATGGAATAAAGCATCATAAGAAGTTCATATCAAATCCAGTCGCAAATCCAGTCCAACTGTTCCAGTAATCAGATCTAAAACTAATCTAGTTCTACCAACCACATCATTGTCCTGATTATAAACACAAACAAACAAACAAACAAATAAATAAATAAGAATGTAACAAACATTACAGTTTGCTTTTCATGATCTAAAACTATTGGACATTAATAATAAAAATTTCCTCCTTCTTTTTATTTATTTATGTATTTATTTATCCATCTATCTTCCATTTTCTTTTTCTTCTTCTAATTATTAATGTCTGTTAATTATTTAGTGGCTATTGTAATTCTTTTACTTGTGATTATTTCATTTATTATTTTTATATATATTTATATTTAATAATATATTTAATTTTATAATGTATTTAATTAAATATTTAAAATGTCGCAAGTATAGCTTCGCTTTCCCTTTAACTTTGATTCCTGCCATATATTTCTTGAGGGTTCTCCTTCGGCCTACAGTAAAAGCCGCTCTGCTTCCTCTCTAAAAGCCCTCAGTGATCCAGGCTGCTGATTTCCCTCAGCTCCAGGCTCTGTTCGTGTCTGGCATTTATCCTGGCACAATGACACGCACTCGTTGCCCAGATTCTGGACCTCTTACATGATTGATTCTTGTCCTCTGGCTCAAAGTGACGTCCGGCCTCCCAGAGCTGATCTAAGCTTTGGCGTGGACACGACTGAGATGTTCCAGCTCAACAGCTCATTTTTAAAATCACTTTCCCTCGGCTTGAGACCAGGTTGAAGATGGAGCTAAAGAGTTTAATCTCCTGAGCAGTTCAGTTGGGTCAAAGATAGATGATTACCAAGAACCAAGGATCTGAATGAAGATGTTGGACTCTATAAAGGTTTGTGTGAACTTGGAGGGAATCCATCCTAGATAGGTCTCTAGGCTATCTCATAGCATCATGCACTCATACTGTTACAGCATGCTTTTTAAAATTATGCCGTATATCGATAGAATTTGTGACTGCTCCTGGAGCTTCACCTTCCTCTTAATGAATTTCCAATAATAAACTTCTATCTTCACTTGTGATGAAGCTTCCTCACCAACATCCTCACCATTTCCTCCCCAATAGAAGAACTTCCACCTAAGTGAACATCTTTTTAGCACAAAACAGAGCCCACCAAGATCTTCAACCAAAGGTCTAAAAGTTCTCGTTATTTACTGTTTCACATCCACGCTTTATTCCATCTAATAGACGCTGTGTTCTGCAATCGCCACAGATTCTGGGGAAGAACTCACCTCTTGATCAGTGACCCCACAGGATTCCAACTCTGGTTTGTTTATGATGTTTGAAATCACATACAGTTTCCAGTACCAAGTGTTGGTCATCTGTCAAAATATTAAAACTGAGCCTCATTTTCTTTTCCACAACGTGAGAGCTAATTATCCTACAGTGAATATGTATGAGATTACTGCCTGAGACGGGTGACAAATCTCAACATTCTCCAAAACAAAACAATGCTAATGCTAACACAAAACACTTACTATCCGTACTGTCCAACAAGAACACTGGCTAGCGATGATATGGAAGACATTCATTCCATCACATGGATGCAACAAACAAATTAGCATACAGAAAAACTCACTTCCTGTTGATTGGTTACCAGTTTTCTTATTTGGTAAACATTTTTAACTCTTTCTTCATCTCTGCTCGTCCTTGATTTAAACACAAACTTTGTTTTCAGTCAAGCAACAAGAAAGCTTGCAGGTTAACAAGACAGGAAGCTATGACCATATATGGAAAGTGAGGTAAAATGCGCTCTAAATGCTAATTCATTAGCATTCAGTCATTCATATCTGGTTACCACTTCTTTTCCTTATTAAAGCTCTCTCTCTCTCTCTCTCTCTCTCTCCTTCCTTATTTAAACAAATTACAGAAAGAATGAAGATTTATAAAACAGGATGTTATGCCCATATATGGACAGCATACTGATTACCATCTAAGATCATTTCCCTTTGTTCTTTAAAATCCGAAAGCTATGACCATATAAGGACATCGGTAGGGTGTAATGCAGTGATCTACGCTGAGTATGACAAACTGTTCAACAATTACAAGCCGTAAAAGTGATTAGAATAACAAGATGTGTGTGCAGACAGATTTTGACTTATTAGAGTAATATTGCAAAGGAAAACACACGGCGTAGGAAAATCTGTTCCATCTAAAACCAAAGATATGCAAGTAGTGAAGAAAAGCTTCGAATCACTAATAAACTTTTATAAATAAATAAATAAAAATTAGAAATTAGAAATGTCCCAAAAAAAAAAAATCAAACTTGATTCATCCTACATCAAAAAATAAAAATAAATAAATAAATAAATAAATAAATAAAAATCAGGATAAATTAAATGTCCTTTATTTAAATATATTAAAGTCTTGTAGACAGAAAAACACGCCAGAGAGTCATGAAAAAGCTTAGCTAATCTGAATAAATCCATAATTCATATTTAATCAGATTATTACCAAATTATTCTGTGCGTATCCAGCTTAGGCTTTGAACCTTCTCTCTCTCTCGCTCAAAAAAAATAATAAATAAATAAATCAAAATACATTTATACACAAAGATTTTTTTCCTATCGCATTACAGATGAGAATTCAATTTTAGTGATTATTAACTGATTTCATCAGGCGATTCTAATTGGTCAGAAGCTGTATATTAATTTGCTCATTCTAGTTGCCATAGTAACAGCTCATTTAGTGTAAATTCATTGTGTAATGAATGCGCCAATAAATAAATAAAATTAAGCACTTGTGATGTTCATTCTGAAGTCAACCACACAGAGACACAGACACACACACACACACAGAGCAATGGCAGTGTGATACAGAGCAATAGTGACTCATCCTAATCAAAGCTCCAGTCACCTCTTTCAAACTCCTGATCAGTTTTATAGCTACAGATCTCACATTTCTTCCTCCAGCAACCAAATACCATTTTCCCTGCTATTGATTTTCACACCAGATTAACGGGGACACGCAAGTCGCCTCACGCAAACAATTTCATCCCCCGAGAAATGGAGAGACGAGACGGAGATCACAGAAGGGGAAATAATAAAATGATGGAATCGCCTGGAAAGTGACAGTGAAATCGTTCAATCGGATTGTTTCAGAGAATGAAACGGCGAATGGAAAAGTGTAACATGAAGTGAACAGCGTGTAGAGACAGGAAAAGGAAAGATGAGTGAAATACAGGGAAAAAAAGGAAAAAGAAAAAATTGGGGTTGAAAATCTCAATTTGCAGATAAACAAATTTATTCTTTAAAATAAATTAAATAAGCTGTTTACACAACACGAAAAAAGATCAAACTTACGCAAATATGTTACCCTGATAACAAATGGGATAAACAGAATTTAAAAGAACTCACAAAGGGAGGAAAAAAAAAAAGAGACTCAATTAGATAAGTGTCATAAAACTAACAAACAACATATGAATCAATAAAATGACTGCATACACACAACACAAAATACAACACACGCACACACACCTGAGTAGGTAACTGACATGTTGAGGTGAAATAGATAAAAAAAAAAAATAAAAAAAAAAATAAATAATAAATAAATAAATAAACAAAAGCACACAACTAACCAATGAACTGATATTTGGGGGTTAAAAAAGAAAATGAAAAGTGGATGGATGGATGGATGGATGGAGGCTGACTTATAATGATATAATTTGTGTAAAGTTCATTATGTATTTCAAAATATAATATAAATATATATAAATTGAATCTCTCTCTCTCTCTCTCTCTCTCTCTCAATGGACAGACAACAGACAGATTTATGTAAAAACACACTGGGGCAAACAAAGGAAAACAAAAGCTAACTTACAATGTATTCCTTGTCTAAATTCTTTTATATAGGATTTTATTAAATATATATTGACAACAAACTGCCATAAAATCATCACAGTCCAGAGACCATAAAATAACCAGGAACAGGAAATGGAACTCGGCTGAAAGAAAAATGAAAACAGATCCATTACTCTGAATATATTAATATTACTGTACGAATAAATGGCAGTAAAAACACACAGGGACACACAGCCATCGTGTGATACGATAAAAAGTAGGACAGTGTTTTGTGTCTGGGATTCAACCCTGTCCCCTGAGTGCTCGTGGCCTTTTCTAGTTCTCTTCCACACTTTCCAGCCCCAGACGAAATCTCAGAGTTTACTCCCAGCTCTGTGCTACTTTCACACACAGCCTCTGTGTCCCACACTGTTGGGTTTGGAATTTTTAGAACATTGATAGTATTTTATGGACCTTGTAGTGATCACATTGTTCTCTGGCCTACTACAAGTCAAGCATTGTTCCTCAAAGCAACGTCAGTAGGAGTTCAGAGAACTGAGAGGACAAAAAAAGTCAAATGCTTAAATGCTCCTTATTTCACTGGCTGGTCACATGGGACTTCAAAAGGAATTCAACTGTTAAATTTATGACAAAATCACGTTATTTCCTAAATGTAACAACATTACTATTTATTTGTGTTCATAATTCTGAAGATCTCGGCTGAAAAGTCTTCCTCGCTTTGCACTGGGTTTTACAAAGCAAGTGTTGAAAGTCAGGACATAGACCGACAGAGCAAAAG
The DNA here is from genome assembly GCF_030014155.1 of Tachysurus vachellii. Taxonomy (NCBI): domain Eukaryota; kingdom Metazoa; phylum Chordata; class Actinopteri; order Siluriformes; family Bagridae; genus Tachysurus; species Tachysurus vachellii. The sequence goes on from NC_083474.1 coordinate 3,011,046, forward strand.
AGGAGGGGAAAAAAAAAGGAGGCTCAGATGGAATAATACAAAGGAGTGGTAGGGTACACGTTAATTGAGAAAAAAGAAAGAAAGAAAGAAAGAAAGAAAGAAAGAAAGAAAGGATGGAGGGATTAAAAAAGAAAGAAAGAAAGAAAGAAAGAAAGAAAGGATTAAGAAAGGAGGGAAAAAGAAAGAAAGAAAGAAATGAGGGATTAAGAAAGGAGGGGAAAAGAAAGAAAGAAAGAAAGAAAGAAAGAAATAAAGAAAGAAAGAAAGAAAGAAAGAAAGGATTAAGAAAGGAGGGGAAAAGAAAGAAAGAAAGAAAGAAAGAAAGAAAGAAAGAAAGAAAGAAAGAAAGAAAGAAAGAAATGAGGAATTAAGAAAGGAGGGGAAAAGAAAGAAAGAAAAAGAAAGAAAGAAAGAAAGAAAGAAAGAAAGGATGGAGGGATTAAAAAAGAAAGAAAGAAAGAAAGGATGGAGGGATTAAGAAAGCAAGGATGGAGGGATTGAGAAAGAAAGGAGGGATTGAGAAAGAAAGAAAGAAAGAAAGAAGGGGAAAGAAGGAAAGGAAAGAAAAGAGAAAGAAAGAAAGAAAGAAAGAAAGAAAGAAAGAAAGAAAGGATGGAGGGATTAAGAAAGAAAGGAGGGGAAAAGAAAGAAAGAGCTGAAAAATATAAAACTATAACATTAATTTTACTCTTTATCTATTCAACAAATATAAATACATGAATTCTATCTTCTGTTCCTAACCTGAGACAATAAAATATCACAATAGTTTTTAAAAAAGTGCACAGAATTGTGTTACCCACAAGCACTGTGGTTGTTGTGAAGTCCCTTAAAATATCTCTAATGATAAAATCCGTGCAAAAAAAGTGCAAGAAAAATAAAAATAGGCGGTACGAAAGGAGGAAAAAACCCTCCAAAATAAAGAAATCTTCGTTGCCACTTTCTCATTTACTGACACTGACGACTCCTTCCTCCTTTAATAATCTAAACCTGACGTACTGTGAAAGCAAGCTGCTGTTGTATATGACTCAATTCCATCCCTCTGACCAATCAGAATCCAGAATTGTGATGTCACTACACATTTTCCAGCATAATAACGTCTAACGTATGAAGCTGTAATTAACAAGTTAGTTTCCGCTAGTAATACATTTACACACTCTCTCAGGTCCACTTTAACCTTAAACTACTCTCGCTGCTGTAGCTCACAGTGCTGGATTGGAGCTCAGTGCTACACAAACAGATCACTACAGATAATTAATGCTCAGCATCTCTACCACGACCTCATCAACAACCGGGCATCCTGTTATTCTAAACAAATTAATAATCTGATTTAAAAGGGAAGCAGAGAGACCAAAGTAAAAACACTGAAGAGATTGAATAAAACTAGTTCGAGGTGTTGACGCTCCTGAAGGGTCTAGATCGCAGACTCTAGTGCAGGAAAGATTATTAGATATTATCCATGCAAACAAATCCAAAATGTCAATCAAAACAGTAATCAAAACTGAGAGCAAAAACCAGAGGGCAGCGATCGTAAACTAAAGGCTTGCTAATGACAGAACACGAGGAAACAGAGCAACTATTCGAAATGAGGCTGGAACAAAAAGAGGCGTGTAAAGGTGATGAGTGTGTAATTGAACAGGATTGTTTGGACCCTTGGGTTGGACGGGATGAGGAGTTTAGCCCCGAGACTATGACTTACCAACAGTTGCATTATTATTACCTCACCAACTCTTCCAATGAATGAATGAATGAATGCATGAATGAATGATGACTGTCTAATACCGGTATATATAACAGTGCCACCTGCTGACCAGAATAGCTAGTGTTCTGTTCAGTTTAACAGCTCGTTGTATAAAATTATTTCAGTCTTCAAAAGACCAGGGGTGTTTACATGAAGCGCCACCATCGCAACGCCACAATGTCGATGTGCAGCTATGTTGCAGGAAGTGGAGTCCAGGGCTACGAGTGTTCTGCTCGTAGCATAAAACTAAAAAATGTAACAGTTATCATTTTTAAAACTCTGACATACTTGTGAGAAAATTAATTAAATCTCATCTCATGTTATAGAAAATAACATGTATTAAAGTCATTCATTAATAAATATTGTTTGAAAGATCAACCCCTGGTTGGACCCTCAGCACTGCCAAGCTGCCACAAGCTTGTATATTTGTCCTCCAGAACACCAGAGGGCGCCCTGCGGTGGGTTGGTATGCCGTCCAGGGTGTAGCTTGCCTTGCCTTGCCTTAAACTAAATGGACTTTTAAACAGATGCGATCCAAACCCTTGTTTTTCTGGATAGAACATTCGTGACCTTGTTTTATTACTTTTGTGTTGCTCTTTATGTTAAAATGATCTTGCACATTGACCCTGACCTTGTTTTTCCATCTCATTCTGTACCTTCTGTGATTTCTGCTGTTGACTTGAACTGTTCCGAGTTTAAAAGTGTTTTGTCATTAAAGCTCCTGCTCAAGGATCCTGAAACCAGATCAGAAAATTTACAGTTCACTTCTAATAATATCTGATACACTGACCATAAAAAACCCCCAATACAACTCACTGGAGTCGTTAAAAAACAGAAGCAAGATCTTGTCCGGTACGTCTTAGCGTCGGGTTCATCACACCGATAAAACAAGCTTTATTAATTATTGTGTAAGTAAAAAATATTAAAGAGAACCTGAATTTCTTATTAAAGAGATTTATATTACTTCAGACTGCAATAATTAACATTAAACGGCGGAGATTAAACTTAATGGAGTTGCTGCGCAGGAAGAAGTTCACAAATTTAAAAGAGATCAATTAAAGGAAAAGGTCCATAAATCAAAGCCGACTAAAGTGCAAGTTTCGACGCAGCATGAATTACAAAGAAGATACACACAGCTTAAGTGTATGCAGAAATAAATAAAGAATTTTTTTAAAAACATAGCACGGTATTTATATAACTGACTACAGATGACTTTCTCAATAAATGATCCAATTTAAAAGGCAAATTTTCCTTGTGTTGACTCCAACATACACATTGGATTTTTTAGCGTTTGAAGGACAAGCTGACCAAATGATCATCAGCTATGCTTACGGCCCACTTTAAACCTCGTTCGTTCAATTTTATCTATAAAATATTCCCTTTCCAAGATAAGCATCATCTCTGATTATACTCACTGTCCCTCGATACACCTTGGGATTTCCTCCCCGGCGGTACGAAGTCTACGAAGACACCCAGCTCTGATGTGATATCCATACCAAACAGGTAACAGCTATTCTACTTTTACACATGCAAGGACAGCACTGCTCTTAAACCCAGCAAAGCATGAAATTAATGCTGTCACAGTGAATTGAAGAGAGTGGATTCAGAATCAGTGGAACATGAATTATCCATCGGAGCCCAGTAGGTTAACATCGCCTCATGATGCATGTATTTTTTTTATTAACTTAACACAGCAGCACAGCAGGTAGCATTGCTCTTTTACAGTTCCAAGGTCCCTGGTCCGATCCCGGGTCTGTTCCAGCATTTGGCAGATGGCCTTATCCAGAGCAAATTCCATTTTTCTCTCTTGAGCAATAGCAATGGCAGCTTGGTGGACCTGGGATTAAAACTCACCACCTTCATTGGTAGTCCAACACCTTAAACCACTAGGCTACCAGAGTCCCTCAAAGCTATGATAGAAACCTTTATCCAGAGTGACTTACATTTATATAACTGACCAAGTAAGAATTAAGGGCCTTGCTCAAGAACCCAACAGTGGCAGCTTGTTGGACCTGGGATTCAAACTCACCACCTTCTGATTGGTAGTCCAACACCTTCACCACTAGGCTACCAGAGTCCCTCAAAGCTATGATGGAAACCTTTATCCAGAGCAACTTACATTTATACAACTGACCAAGTAAGAATTAAGGGCCTTGATCAAGAACTCAACAGTGGCAGCTTGGTGGACCTGGGATTTGAGCTCATAACCTTTAACTAAGCTAGCACTTCCCATCAGACTTGGTTTCCTCTAGGTTAGAATTAATGAAAGCTACTCTGGCAAGACACAAACGTTACAATTTCTCGATCTTGTTTTAGTGTCTTGTACATGTGCTGGATCAAGTGCTATTCTTGTGCTGATGTCTAACAAGTGCGAAAACCATATTGTTAAATGAAACCAAATTTGTGCAATTATTGTGTTAATTAACCAATACACTACTCTATATTATTGCACAATTTTATTTTTATCATCATCATATTAGCCTTTGTATTTAAATAGTCAATTTCATGTTGTATTGTATTTTCCTTGTTTGAATTTTTTCCCCCAGATATAAAGTTGTTGTCGCTGGGTTTGTGTTTATTGTAAATAACTTTTTTAGCTTATAAAAAAATTATAATGTAAAAAAAAATGCCTTAGACCATACACATTATCAATAATAATAATAATAATAATAACCTTCAAATAATTAATAATAAATTATTATTATTATTATTATTATTATTATTATTATTATTATTATTATTATTATTATTATTATTAAGATCCCAGAAAATCAACATAAGCAAACTTTAAATATGTCAAAACTTTCCCCAAGTAAATGTCGATTACTAACTTTTGGATTGAAATCAAGGTCTCCGAATACAGGTCCGTAAATATCTGTCTGAACCTGACATAATTGAATTAAAATTCAGTGCACAACGTCCTGCGAAAACTCAGGTCGATTTTCCGGAAAGTTCCACAAGCGTTCACCTGAAACTCTTGACTTCAGGGTCAGGAATCTGTCTGCTGGTTCCTGGGTAATGGCAAAGGTTCAAACTTGTTGAGAAAAATGTCAGTGAACTGTAGAGCCATTCTGAAAGGTAATTACACATCATGAAGATCATGAGAGCGGAAAGGTTAATAAAGGTGAAATATTTTCCAGATGAATTAAGGATTATTAGCCAGACGAGAGACAGGAAGAGAGATGGAGGGGAAATAACTACAATGGAAATGAAGCAGCTGTGACTAGAGTTATAATGTACAAGTTTACTGTGAGGAAATCATTTAAACAATGTCTGGAGTAATCAGAATGAGATTAAATCTAATTGGAGCAAAAAAATAAAAAATTATAAATGTATTAATCGTTCTTGATAGCTAGAAGACCAATGTGCAAAAAGGCGGAATAACACGCCGTCATTCGTTGATGACAATCGTCTGACATTTATTTCACAGCTTTAGCTCAATGCCAAAGAAACGTTCATTTTAACTAGTGATGTGTAGCGGGATCCACTTATTTCCAGGGATTTCAGAACAACGTAACAGATATTGCGCCATCAGGTAGGCGTGGCCTATTTGATAATCTAACCCTAACCGTAGTTTTTGGTTGTTTATTTGTTTTCGAAAATAGCTTAACTGTAAGATAATAAAGCATAATAGATATAAAATATAAAATCTACCTGTATGACTGTTTTGTCCTTCATTATCCATCGTAGGTATGCTTTTTCCTTTTTTTTTTTTTTTTTTCTTTTTTTTTTTTTTTTTTTTAAAGTGGGCGTTTTTCCAAGACCTCCAGAAACACGCCCACTTTACATCACGGTAACGAAACCCCTTAGTGAATTTAGTGAATGCCGATGTGTACCACGGTGTCCACAATTTACAGATTTTTTTTAGTAAATATCATGCAACCCTCTCTAAAAATCTCTATTTTATTCGTGATTGTTCGATTTTCCAAGCTAGCATAGATACTGAGGAAAGGGAATTTACTCATTTCCAGGAAATTCACAACTCTGACAATGTACAGTAGTAATCAATCAAGGCTTGCTGTGAGATACCGAGGCAGAACCTGTTTTGGCTGGTTCTTTAGATCTTAAAAAGAAAAACACCAAATCCATATAGACTTGCTGCTATCTAAGAGAAAAGCCAACAAATCTGTCACGCAACTAAAAAACACACAAACCGATCCTAACCAAACACTCGTAGGAGCTGGAAAGGGAATTCAAACTGTAGAGATTTTCTTAGCATTATTAATAGCAATGTTTGCTAACCCATTCCCTTTTCCCTAACCATTCATGACTCTTAAAACAAGATGACTTGGAGGAATTATACAGAACGTATGATTTTATGCAAATGGCGCAAGTTTGTTGCCCTATTCGGTGCTCCCCAATGAGGGTAGTTTTGGTATACTTTGACTAAAACAAGTTTAAACACATTGGCTAGCTTTATCCTTGTCAGGGTCTCAGTGAATCTGAGGCCTCATCGTGCCCGGAAATAGATTGGTATCAAATCCAGCGCTTATTCCAGCCTCGCAATCAACGTTCTGGGGATAGGCTCTGGATCGCACATGATCCTCACCAGGGTAAAGCACTTAACAAAAATGAATGAAATGTTGTTTACATAATATCGATGCGATAATTTGGCTCAAAATGGCCACAATTGCTAGCATTTATCCAGAGTCCTTTTACTCCGTTTACACCAACCAGATTTCTGACAAGTGAGAAATATTTTTCTGGAGTTCTTATAAACAAACTAATGCAACCTATGACTGATAATCCATGCTAATTCAAGCTAACTCGAGCTAGCTACGGTTATGACCACCAACTCCAACCCAACCATCACCCTGACAACGTTTTATGAGCATTTTCTCAGAGGTCTTCCAGATTGCCAATTCAGTAATATTTATTCTTTGATCTCATGAACATTCTTTAGCACAAACTAAGTTTTTTTTTTTATTCTTGTTTAAGAAAAAAACGGCCCTCCAGCTTCAAGACAAATTACATTTAGCATGGTCATCTTACCTTGGTCCATCTCCTGTTGATAAGAACAACAAATCACACACTGCTCGGTTTTTAATTTCGGTTTCTCTGTGATGCCGACAGAATCCTGGAAGCACAGGAAGAGATTTCCAGAAAGATCTTAATTCTATTGGATCACGTATAATCTGGGCATGTGTTTGGATTGTCAGATTACTGTTGGCAGGTCAAACTGTACCGCTGAGCTTTAGGTGAAGGTCTAATTTATTTATTTATTTATTTTTTGCTTTCTTTCCCCCCAGAGTTTTGATGAGAGCTCAGCACGAGTGCAGCATCCTGCCTAGTCTTGTACTAAAAATAATACAGCTAAATAAAAGGACACAGCATGTATTGTTAGGTCAAGCTAAACTGCTTTAACAGCATTGTACATAAAGACCTTGAGTTTCTCATGACCACATTCGAATTTAAAACCTGTGATGCAGCAGAAAGAAATTAATGACACAGTGAAAGAGATTCTGGAAATGACTCATATAATCCTCTATATTAAACGCAGCGGAGCTACTCGTGATTATTAGCCCCGGTCTACTGAAGGGAAGCTAATGCATGACACACAGTGCTCGCCAATTAGCATGCAAATAAGCACTGTTTAAAAGCCAACCTGAACCGGAACACGGGTTTTATTCAACGTTCATGAAAATTCTACATTTTGAAAGAGACTGTTTGCCATCAAGAACGGTGTATGCTTGATTTCTAACAATTATAAAACAAAAAAAAAAATAGCTCGTCATTTAGGTGTAAACTCTTCATCCTGAAAACTGCTACAAAGCACCGACACTGGAGTCTCCTTCCGAGTGTAATACATAAATTACAGAAACCATCACAATATGATTATTTTCCACAGATCTTCCATTGTACTCTAAAATCCATGGAAAAAAAAAATATTTTTCTTTCCTGACGGTTTAATCGGACAGTGCAGAAAAGCGGCTGATGTGTGACTTTTCGGAATCAGTGATGAAGCACATCTGAATCAGCAAAGCAAACAACAAACACATTGAACCACAATAACTGATACAGCAACCACACACACACACACACACACACACACACACATGCGTTAATGCTTGTTCATTAAATCATTCTACAGAACACTGTTTATTTTTGTAAAGATAAATGCCTGATTCTCTCTCTCTCTCTCTCTCTCCGTCTCTCTTTCTCCCATCTCTCTGTCTCTTTTTCCCATCTCTCTCTCTCTCTCTCTCTCACACACACACCCTGTGTGTTTCTCCTCTCATTATTAATAAAAGACAGGGTTTTCAGCTTAGGGGTAAAGATACTTTATTGCTCCATATTTATAATCTAAATGATGATAAAACCAATCATTATCTATAACATGTCCTGAAGTGCATTTTATTTGTTTATTTACTACAGAATTTCGCCAGTGATTAAGCTATTTATATATTCTATGATGTTTAAATACATTTATAGTTACATTGAACAATGTGCCTGAAACAAGCAAGAAGGAAAAAAGAAAGAAAGAAAGAAAGAAAGAAAGAAAGAAGGGATGGAGGGATTAAAAAAGAAAGGAGGGGGAAAGAAATTAAGAAAGATAGAAAGAAAGGGTGGAGGGATCAAAAAAGAAGAGATGGAGGGATGAAAAAAGAAAGAAAGAAAGAATGGAGGGATTAAAAAGAAGGGATGGAGGGATTAAAAAAGAAAGGAGGGGAAAAGAAAGAAAGAAAGAAAGAAAGAAAGAAAGAAAGGGTGGAGGGATTAAGAAAGAAAGAAAGAAAGAAAGAAAGAAAGAAAGAAAGAAAGAAAGAAAGAAAGAAATTAAAAAGAAAGGGGGAAAGAAAGAAAGAAAGAAAGAAAGAAAGAAAGAAAGAAAGAAAGAAAGAAGGAAAGGGATTAAAAAAGAAAAGGGGAAAAGAAAGAAAGAAAGAAAGATTGCTTTTCATGTGATGAAAACTGCAAATTTCCAGCAAAGTTGCAACTTTACCTCAAATGCTGACATTGGAGACTCCTTCCATAAATGTTACGTATAGGAAATCCTCATCAAATTATTTATCCCTGTTTTTTTTATTAAATAAAAGTTATCTAAATTTTAATTAAAAAAATAAATAAATCAGATTGTTTTTACGTTTTCCACCCAAAATCGAACAGTATTTTTTTCATCTTAATAAGCACATTTACGCAGATATGTAAACTTTTATTTATTTATATCTATAAAAAAATTATCCAAGCTGTTCAGTGTTTAAGTGTTTAACTTCAAGCGCTTAAGACAAGAGTATGTTTTTTTTTTTTTTTTTTTGTGTTGATAAAAATGAAAAAAAAAAAAAGATTTAATATCTAATTTTTTTTTTCTTCAATTTCTACTTAAAAGTTACAAACATAAATAAATAATTCAGCTTGATTTATTCTCATCCTTATTTTCATTCCTGTTTTTTCATTATTTCAGAAATTCATTTTAGGAGAATTTTTTTTTTTTAAAGAAACAGATGAAAAAAAAAAAGCACCAAAGCGTTTTTGAAGTTCTTCCATGCCTGTGTCCTTCGGTTCTTCATGCTCAGAATAAAAAAAACACAGCTTTCACATCTCGAGCCTCCAGAGTTCCCTCTCTGATCCTCACGCAGGTGTTGTATTTCATCATGCTTCCTGTGCTGAGCTGAAGGTTACGACAAATTTCTCTTTCTCTGATGGAGACCGAGTGCATCTCGTCGAGTGCTTGAAACAAACGATGGCGGCCGTGTGATAAAAGAGCCAGTGAGGTGATCGTGATTCGAGACGAGTGTGTGACGTGTGCGTGGTGTTCTTCACCGTTTCCTTAACTGTAATCTACAAGGCTAGGGGACGTTTTAATCAGGGTGTCTTTATGGAGTCGCTCCATCTGTTTGTACTTCGAACGAACAAGTCACCGCATGTCTATCATCTGTAACGGTTATCAAATTCCAATTGTTTTTGTAAGCTTGCCAGATCCCATTTCACATTAATCAGTGTCTTCTTAAAACACCCAAATAGTTTGCTTATAAATATTCACACTGGAGCTCAAGGCTGTTGGCTTCATCGCTCCCACTCATAAATATTCACACTGACACCCCAACAGTTTCTGTTTTTTTTTTTTTCCCCAGTTCTTTCTAATCCATCCTCCTAAACTCTGTTATTTCCACGCAGATGACGACGTAACCCAAGAAAGTGGGTTAGCGCGCCTCTGAGATGAACCTTATTGAGCAGAAAATTGCGAGATTTTCTGCACGGCCCTCATTAGATCAGTGGAGATGCTGTGGATTCGCAGGTTGGGTCTTTTGTGTCTTATCTCCGCTGTGTGTTTTATTCTGTCCTAAAGTTTTACAGTATACTGAACTAGAAAACCAAGTTTGTGTCCTACATTCCAGCAAGAGTGATGGAAATCCAGGACAGCACAAGTCAAAGTCAAGGCCTGAAGGTGCTTCGTTTGACACGAACCTCAGCCGTCCCGGTGTTTCCCCCAAAGAGAGACTCGACTTAGCCAGAGTGAAGAACCTTTGAGGTTTGGTGGATGGAAACCTTAATGTGCTGTAATTATTCTCCTAAACCACCAAAGGCATTAAAGAACACAGGAACAAAAGTATCCTGAAAATGAATATGGATTTTTTTTTATTTTAGCCTTCTGACTGAGATTATATTTATCAGGACTTGTCAGCTGCAGTCTGGTCTGAGAGCAGGACTAGAGTTAAGAGCAAGTCTGTTAAAGCTGGCAAGACAAAGTCATGTCCAAGTCCAAATAAAGCCAAGGTGAGACATATTCAAACCTTTACTTCATTACGTTGAGTTTGTTCATGCATTTAACTTTGTGCATGTGGAAAAAAAAAAAGACAACATGAAAATTATTTTAACTCTCAGTAAAGACCAAGATCATATTTTGAACGCCTTTTGTCACGTATACATTACAGCACAGTGCAATTCTTTCTCAACTTTGGAGGGTCAGAAATGATACAGCACCACTGGAGCAGAGAGAGTTAAGGGCCTTGCTCAAGGGCCCAACAGTGGCAGCTTGGCAGTAAACCCTTGGGCTTGAACCCTGATCCTATGATTAACAACCCTTGAATAATTCTGATGATGACTGCCATGTGCTTCATTTAGTCAGGATTTGATTCAGTGAATCATTCCGATGATGACTGAGATGTGTTTCATTTGATTCAGCAAGTCACAAAAAGGTAGGCAGAGAGAGAGAGAGAGAGAGAGAGAGAGAGAGAGAGAGAGAGAAGTAGAGCACTACTGCTTGGGGCATTTACACTGGATTTCAGCACTGTTGAGAAACCCAACCTTGGACACGTCTACTCGAAAATGTCTTAATCTCCATGGTGTAGGTGAAGTACAAATAGGTGATTCTGAATCATCAAAATAATGAATCATAAGATCTGACTCGAGGAACCATAAGACCTAGCACAAGGAACTTTTCCAGCATGTCTGGCAATGGCTAGCGGTTTGGTATCACCTATATAGTGTGTTGCATATCATTCGTCATAGTAGCTTATTCAAAACCGCAAAAGGTTAAAAATGTTTACAAAAAAAAAAGACAGACAGACTGATAGACCACTCATTATTAAAAATATTGCAAATAATATGAATTATATATCTGGAAAAAGAAAAGAAAAAAAGCACCACTTTTGTAATAATAAAAGAAATACTCCATAGTAATAAAGAAGGAAAAAATACAGAAGCACATTCACTTCATCTGAAAAAAGAAAATTGGATGAAAGCTTCCTGAATCTGATTTACTGCACCAAAGCTCAATCAAATAACCCATAATTACTTCTACTAGCTGAAAAAGTCCACATAGAAAAGAGAACCGAGAGGAAAAAAATACAGCACAATGTAAGATTTCATCTTACTACATCATCTTTGAACTGTTCTTCACACAAGCATCACGCTCAGGAAACGATCTGTACACTTACCTGTAAAGAGAGAGAGAGAGAGAGAGAGAGAGAGAGAGAGAGAGAGAGAGAGAGAGAGAGAGAGGAAAAGAAAACAAGACCTCAATAAATATTATAGCACATCAAGTTATAAAGACAAGCACAGTGGAGCACTAGAACAAATGATTCATTAGAACTGAATGATTCACTCTTTTGTTTTGTTTAATACTGATTCATTGACCTTCGAGACTCAGTGAAAAAGATATACAATTATTTGTCTAAATATTTGTAACCATCGCAATTGTGCGGTAAAACCTTAGCTGCACGCATCAAATCTGTGATTACGTTTAATCAAGTTTTGCTCCTCTGAAATTCACTGTTTGACTCACTGAATCATTTGGGTCAGTGAGTCATTTGTTAAAAGCATCATCTGTGTTTAATTCAGTGAATTGTTTTATTCATGACCTTGGTTCACTCGTGTTTCAGGCGGTGAATCAGTGTTTGTGATTCAGTGAAGCCTTCATTTAATGTTCATTTAATAATTTTTTTTAAGGGAATCATTCTGGTGACCGAGATTTTCTTCTGGTTTCTTTCTTTTTTTTTTTTACTGAATCTGTGTTTAAGTCAAGGAACAATTCTGATTATGACCATGATTGCCCATGTCATTTATTAAATCAGTGTTTGATTCAGTGAATCATTTGGATCTTAACTCAGATTCACTCCTGCTTGCTGAAGTTTGGCTCAGTGAATCATTCCAGTCATAATTCCAGAAGATTCCTTACACATATCCATAGAATCTTTCGGTCAAGTCACTGATTTATAAAAGTGTCTCTGTGCTTTTCTTTTTCCTTCAGTGAGTCAGCAAAGACAGAGATTCACTCCATTGCATCGAATGAGTCAATGAGTTTAATAATTCAGTTACTTTAGTCTATATGGAATGAATCGTGTTTGAGTATTTCAGTGCATGCAGTAGTATATGATTCATCGCTGAAGATTTTATATTAAATTAAACACATTTGTATATTTCAGATGAAGGTGAATCCTCTAGGCAAAAATACAGGAACTTCTAGTGTACACAAATCTCTATACAAATAAAAAAAAAAAGAATACAAGCCTCGAGCGGTTTGATGTCACACCAATCTAGAGCTCTTCCTAAATGGAGTGTACTCTATACAATGTAGTGCACAGCAACTAATCAGTAAATTGAGCAGTGAAGACGAAGAAGAAGATGAAGAATGCAGGAGGGAGTGCATTGTGCTGTGTCCTGGTATAGAGTGGAAAATGAAGAGTGTCAGGTGATTTAGAGCCTGGAACAGAGCTGCAGCCATTGACTATTACTTATTCTCACTACACAGGGGGAGAGAGCGAGAGAGAGAGAGAGAGATTTACAGAATAAAGTGCCTTCTAAAAAAGAAATGTCTTGTTTATTTATTTCAAATTCTCTGATTTGCTATTCTGCTAATTTATTGTTCCATTATTTCTGTTTTTTTTATTATAATAATTTATAATAATTCTAAAATTTGTATTAATTTAGTAATAATTGTAATGATTTTTTTCCCTTCGTAATGTTTATAGATTTGATGTTTTATTTCTGAATTACTGTTGCATTCATTTACCATTCCTTTGATTATTTTTACTACTACTACTACTACTATTATTAATATTATTAATATTATTATTATTATTATTATTAATTGCACTTTTGTTTATTTCTTATTACACAATGATTATTTTTTTGTCGTTTTCTGATTTTTCTACCGTTTTGTTTCTGATTTGCCGTTTTTTTTATTCTTCTTTTTTTTTTTTTGTAAATTCAAGGCATAGCAACCCGTCAAATTAAAAACAAAGATAAAATCAATCCTTAAATCACACAATTTGTATTAAAATAATAATGACTTGCATCCCACTATCAGAACAGAAATTCTTTTCAGCCTGTATTTTGGACCCTCGCTGACGGATCTTCTGCTCGGCACCTGAAGGAGTCTAGTGTCAGTCGGCGGCGTATTAAATAAGAGAAGAACTCTCTCTGTACGGATGTGAAATGTTCTCCATGTCCACTTTCTTTTTTCTTCTTGCACGATGATTTTTCATCACGTTCCTTCAGTGATTCATTTCACATGTTTAAACCTTTAATGTGGACATTATGAAGATGATGTGTGGAGGCTGTTAGCATCCCGAAGCAGCCCTGAGGCCCTTGGTTAATATCATTGTGGTCACCATTAAGAGATTTATATCACTGCGGCGTATCTGTAATCGTGTTACGTGCTGATTGGATGCCGGAGAGATGACACGTGTTCAGACGTGATGCTCGGTAACGTGACGCTCCGCTGGCACCGAATCCCTTCTCTTCTGGGGCAGATGAAGGTTCACCCGTCCATTTCAACTCAAAATCATTGTTAAATATACTAACTATAGGGTCGGGTTACTTTGTTAAATAAAAAAAATAACCTAATAAAGATTCTTTTGCAACTTTTATGTTCACGTTTATAGGAAAATGTTGAAGTTGCGAAAGCTGATGTCAGTTATTTATTTAGTTACTTAGTTCTTTCTACTAATTATTTTGTTGATTTGAATATATAACAAGATTTCCTGCATCAGCAGATTTTGCTGTTTTGTTTCTGAACTGTTGTGTTTTCTCTCAATTAGTGATTTTTTTTTATTATTTTTCTATTTATTTTGCATTTACTGATTTGCATGTTTTGTTTTTTCAGATTTTTTCCTTTTTTTTAAATTTTCATTTCTTTATATAAATTTGTGGTTTGCTGCCAACTGTTTCATTACAGAAGAATTGAATTAAATGTTAAAGAATAATAAACAAAAAAAAGAAGAAAAAAAAAAGGGGGATTTTTAAAAAAATTTTCCAGAATTTTCCAAAATGCTTTTCCAGCATTTTGATTTTCAGTGTTTATAAAACAAACAAACTAACTAAGAAAAACAACGGTTACATTGAAAAATAAATAAATAATTAAAAAATTAAATTGCAAATATAATATTATAATATATATATATATATTCCAGTCAAGTGTGCAATTCTTTCCAACCCTACTCAGTATAAATGTTCAAAACCCAGTCAGAGTGCAGGGAAAAAGTAGCACAGTCGATATTTTCCACAACATTCCTCCCAAAATGACATGGAAATGCAAACACTCGCTGCTGTGAGGATCAGAAATCTGCTCCCCAGTGTCTTCCACACTGGATAATAAAAAATAAATAAATAAATGAGTTTTTAAACTTTAACCACTGTTCCAGCCCAAATATTTCTGTTTACACACCAGACACACCTGAAGACAGACACACACACACACACACACACACACACACACACGTTCAATATTCCGGCTGCTGAACCATGAGAGAGAGAGAGAGAGAGAGAGAGAGAGAGAGAGAGAGAGAGAGAGAGAGAGAGAGAGAGAGAGAGAGAGGTACAGACGCTGCATGCGATTTATTCGTCCTGTACAACCTGCCACACCAGATAGCAAATTTCTCAGGTCAAAACTTTTTAAGGAAAAAGTGTGTAAAGTTGGAGCACGATTACAGTCCAACACAAATACTACAGAGAATTAAAGAACCCTGAAGGGGCGAGAGAGAGGGTGTGTGGCGGGAGAGAGAGAGAGACAGACAGAGAGAGAGGGAGAGAAGGGTACAGAGAGAGAGAGACAGAAAGTGAGAGAGTGAATGAGACACAGAGAGAGAGAAAGAGAGAGAGACAGGAAAAGAGAGGTGGTAGAGAGAGATAAAGGGGGGGGTTGAGAAAGGTGGTTAGAGAGAGAGGGGTGGCGTAAACAGTGCAAAAGAGTAAGAGAAATAGTAGAGAGAGAGAGAGAGAGAGAGAGAGAGAGAGAGGGATAATCTGATGCAAACTAATCTGATGAACAGATCTTGTTTTGATTAAGTGTAAATTAAAACGTCTGTTCTGAAATTTCTGTTGTCAAGAATCGCTTCTGAACTACATTACCCATCAGCCTCAGCGTGTTTTTTTATGTTTAAAAAATACTGCTATCATTAGGAGGTTTGTTAATAACATAATTAGGAGGTTTGTATAATAACTCTTAATAGTTGATAACATGAGAATTATGCTGACTTTTATTTACATCAATTATTTAGGTAAATGAGAAAAATCTCATTATCTCACAAAAATAAATATATTTGCATAATTATTTGGAACAGGGTGTGTGTGTGTGTGTGTGTATATATGCATTCAGTCCTAAACTGTGTGCATTTTCAAATAAAATATTGCTTCTTTTAGACATATTATTTGAGCCTTCACCTCCATTTTATTCATAGACAACCCATTTACTTATTAATAGAAGTAATCACAAAAAAAATAAATACAAAATTAAACATAAAAATAAATAAATACAAATCTGCATGTCTAAATCATTTCTGCCTGACATTTTGCCCGGGTTAATAAGTTTAACTCCTAAAACGTAAATCACTTTAAATAGGACGTGATTTTCTACATAAAATACTTTTACCCACTCTGGGAAACTCTGAATGTTTGCACCTACATGAGAAAGGAAACTTTTCTAGAGGTTAAATTCGTATTTAGATCTCTCTCTCTCTCTCTGTGTGTGTGTGTGTGTGTAATATATATATATATATATATATATATATATATATATATATATATATACATATATACACACACATATATACACACACACACAGTATATATGTGTGTGTGTATTTAGATCTTCCCTCAGGAGAGACAGCGCAGGTCGAGTGACGCTCGGAGCTGCAGCCAGACTGAGGGCGAGTTTCCAGCTGACAGCTCGTCCTTCAGCTTTAGCGAAATCCGCTGGCGAGTTGAGAAGCTGAACATATGCAGGATGACGCTCGAGAGATACCACAGTGCTGGAGAAAGTGCCAAACACGTAGCACCGCAAACACACTGAGAAACAACTGCGGTAAACACCACTGCGGCATCTGACGCTCTGCGGATGGAGTTTTATACTATAATATTAGCTTGCATCAGCATTTTAAACAGGATGTCATAGCTCGGTTGTTAAACAGCAGAAGGTTGTGAGTTCAAGCCCCAGGTCCACTAACCTATTTTTTTTTTCTGAGAGAAAAACCACTGCAGTTCATTCAATCTCAGGTTTACTGCACTGACTCCTGTGTAGCCAAACTATTCCCTATGGCTTTCCCTGGCCATCAGCCGAGCTGTGCGTGTGTGTGTGTGGGTGTGAGTGTGAGTGTTTTATATCCAGATAGGGTTTTCACATCTCTTTACTGTAATGGAGCTGTAATGGCCGGTGATCATGGCAGCGTGTGCCAGCTCGAGGAGTGCAGACGCCATCATCTTTAGCTACTGATGGGATTCTGTCTGAGCAGGAAATTGCGCCTGTCATAATGGGACTTCATGTTTCATTCGCATATTTAGAAAACCTGGGAGGAAAAGAATAGAAGCTCATGCCAGCTTTGTGTGAATTTTACATTAAGGGAAAGTGCATGGAGTATAGAGTTATCTGAATCGGACTAACCGGGATGCGAACATGGACTAAATTCTGTTGTCTTAGCTTTTAATTCATTGCATTTGATAAAATTGCACATTTTCCGGCTTCATAACAGAATAAAGTAAAAGCCGAGCTGAAAGTCTTTATACGAGACCCTCAGCCGCTCAGCTGTATGATTAAACTCCATCACGCTTTAATCGGCACTGAGGAAAATTACAGCTGAATAAATGAAAGAAATTCTGAGATAAACAGTAGAGTTGATGGAGCTGAAGTTTCCCCAGGATTTGCTTGATGCCTTTACCTTTTTTTTGGCCTTGAAGAGTTCGCACAAATCGATTTCTTTTTAATTTTAATTATTATTAAAAGTTTTATTATTTAATTAACAAATTACATGCATGTGTTTTTTTTTTCCATATAAGCTGAAGTGTGTTTCTAGAGATATTTATTCATTACAATAATTATGATCTTTTTTATTTAAATTTATTTTTTATTTAATTTAAATTTTCATTTTAATAAAAAAAAAATGTTTTTATTGGATTGGATTTTTGCCTGTTGGAGCACAAATTATTAAACTAAGCGGGTTTGTTTTTCAAAGGATGAATGAACTAGAGGCAATGAACTAGATTTTATCCATCTATCCATTCATCCATCCATCCATTCTTCTTTTCATCCAGCTAGCTGTCCATCCGTCTGTCTAGCTACCTGTCCGTCCGTCCGTCCATCCACACATCCATCCCATGGAGGATTGATAGTCCACTTTAGAACTAAATAGTTACACAATTTAACATTTATTATTTTTTTTTTCAATTCTTATTCATTCACTCCATCGATCGATCAATCCATCTTCACTGCTAAGCTGGAGGTTTTGTTTGAATACAAGTGGATGGCAGCTTTAAGATGCGTGTTGTATAATTAATGCGTATTAAATGAAATAATCCTTTAACGACTTCTTGTCAGTAAGAACGTGCATAAAACGTGCCAGTGCACAAGTTTCCTTCATGCCATCCATTAATGCTAATAACGTAAGAGTATTTTAGGACCTTGTTTTCTTCTGCTGAAACTTAGGCTAAGAGAATATTTGACGACAAGGTTTGGACGATTCCGTTTTGAAGTTCTATGACATAATAGATGGGGGGGGGGGGATGGTTTATTCATCTGGAGTTTGAATCAATTTATTGAGATTTGTATAATGTCTAGTCTAAATCATCTGGGAGGTTCATGGTAACCTGGTGCCTTATGGGTAAATCAGTGGGGATCCAGAAATCTGTCAGATTCCTTACGCTTGCAGGTTACCTCCATTTACTGAGATCTCAGCAGGACAGAGACACGAAGGACAAACTAAAGCCTCTGAAGCGCCTGTGTGTGTGTTTGTGTGTGTGAAAGAAAGAGAGAGAGAGATACAGGGAGAGAAGTGTTGCAGTAAGCCAGAGGGGACTAAAAGCAATCTCTGGACGCATAGAGACGAAATTTTAAAAAAAATTCCAAACAAAAAACCATTAGAAGTGAAGTTGAACAATGTCTTTGGCTAAGTGAGTGGATTAACCTTCAGATTGCCAGAAAAAACCAAAACATCTGCTGTAGTTATCACAGCACTTTAAATCACAGCGCTTATTTGTTATTTCAGTGGTCATTAAACTTTGACTTCTAAATAGCTGCATTTAAATATTCCCTCTCGAACATGCTTTTTCTATCGAAATAAAATATATATGTATTTATTTATTGATTTCTTTTTTTTTTTCAATCATTCTTTTCCTTTCAAGCTCAACATTTATGTATTTTTTTTTTTTTTTAAATGAGGAACACAAAAAAATCCTGTCTATATTAAATAAGTAGATATTTTTTTAATGGCTTATTTAACGATATATACATCATTCAAGTGTCATCTCCATTTTTAAAAAAAAAGAATATTTCAACCAAATTTTTTAATTATGTTTATAAAAATGGCAATTCATGTGATTAAAAAAGATGTACTATATATATATATATAATATATAATTTTTTTTATATTTTATTTTATTTTTTTTGTAGGTTTTTTTTTTTTTTTTTAACTACAATCAACAATCAATCAACTGCAGACATCTATACGTAAAAAAAATGATGCACTGTTTTGTATTTAAAATGTCAGCAGATTTAACAGATCAACTGTTTCAGGGTTTCCGATTCAGACAACTCCTGGTCAAGTGTGAGGTAAAAAAATAATTGATCTTGAAGCCAACAACAAAGCAGCAATGCATATCAATGTGTTTGGTAAAGGGTAGTGAAATGTCCTTGTGAACCGGCCTGTATTGACGAAAGGGATTGATCGGTCAATTTACTTTCAGTCTGTACTGAGGGAAATAACCTTAAGACTAGTGCATCACTTTAACTAAAGCACAAGCAGACATAGATTTCTGACTGCTATACCACTGAAGTGCTCTGCATACGATATCGACGATGTCCTGGACTCAGCTGATTTAGATTTAAGGCCTTCAGCTAATGCACCTTAAACTGTGGAAAGAAAACGAGGAATACAATGAGAATATATTCTTAGTTCGTGACAGTTTTACAGACTTGTTGACATCGTTATTCCACAACAAAACTTGACTAGATCCTTTCCTAGATCCTCTCTCATATCAGATAGCCTACTTTATGTTGGATTCTTCACAGACTACATTTTGTATGGATTAACAAACAAAATGCTGATGTGTAAATAAGCAGAACAAAACCTATAACTTATACACTTAAGTAATGAAAATATAGTATATAATGAAAGGATTGATGAGTTAACAACCAGAATTCAGTGGCAATAGTGTGGACAGGGTGGTTGCCTGAAATTCCCTTCAAATGCACTACATTGGCAAATGTTTTGAGACATCTGGCTTTACGGGGCATAGAATAGAAGAACGGGGCATAGAAGCTTTTATTATCGTCACATATACATTACAGCACAGTGGAATTCTTTTCTTCACATACCCCAACTGAGGAGGTTGGGGTCAGAGTGCAGGGGCAGCTATGACACAGTGCCCCTGGAGCAGAGAGGGTTGAGGGCCTTGCTCAAGGGCCCAGCAGTGGCAGCTTGGCTGAGCTGTTCCTTGAACCCCGATCCTTCGATCAACAACCCAGAGCTTTAACCAGTTGAGCCACCACTGCCACTCTTCTGGGCAGGCTTTTCGCAAGGTTTAAGTGTGTTTATGGCACTTTTTGACCATTTTTCTAGAAGTGCATTTGATAGGTCAGGCAATGACGTTGCCCAGAGAAGATCTGGCTCGCTGTTTCCACTATAACTCATCCCAAAGGTGTTCTATCGGATTGAGATCAGGACTCTATGCAAACCAGTCAAGTTCCTCCAAACCAAACTTGCTCATCCATGTGTTTATAGACCTTGCTTTGTGCACTGGTGCACAGTCATGTTGGAAAAACAGTCATGATGGGCCAAACTGTTCCCCCAAAATCTGGAGCACGAAATTGTCCAAAATGTCTTGGTATGCTGAAGCATTGAGTTCCTTTCACTGGAACTATTGGGCCAAGCCTAACCCCTTAAAAACAACCCCCCCCTCCACCAAACTTTATACTTGACACAGTGCGGTCAGGCAAGTATCGTTCTCCTGGCAATCACCAAACCCTGACTCCTCCATCAGATTGCCAGACAGAAAAGTGTGATTTGTCACTCCAGAGAACATGTCTCCACTGTTCTAGAGTCCAGTGACGGCATGCTTTACCTTACATGCTGGAAACAGAAATGCTGCTTCCTACTCGTCAGTCTGCTTCTACAGTAGTCGGTCAGGTTGGTTCACTCTTGGAGGGCAAACTTGCAGACCAGCATAATACCACTGGACTTGTAAGCAGAGGAAAATCAGAGTTGTTTTTTTTTTTCCCAATTGAATCGTGTTCCGTTTCTATGCAGAACCCTCAATGCTGTTCACAAAACAATGTCAAGACCTCACACATGAAATTTCATAATTACCCTTTACACATTATTCAAATTCTGCCCCTACGTACATATGCATCAAGCAGCATCTGGCACCCCTGCCCTCTGGCCCTCTGCTAGGAAACAAACTGTGACGCGCACAAAAGGTGGTGAGTTTGTGGTGAGGCAAATTTCAGATCCAAGCTTAAACACACAAACAAATAAGTTTGAAAGCAAGGTAGCTAGAAGCAGCTTTACCAGTCCGAATAATCTTGATCTGCCAGAATCTCCCAGAACATGTGATGTAGAAAATAATCGATGATCTGTTGGATTGACGAAGCAATGTTTTCATGGTTTCTTATTTCTATTACCTTGAAAGTCTTTCATTTTCAATAACAAAATGTCCAGAGGTGTTTAATTCGGAAACAATAACACAATCAATAAGAAATTCAGTCCATGTCAGTGCTTCAGATGTTCAGCATTCAGAGTGGTGTGTGAATCCTTTGACCCTGATTTAAATGTTAGATTTGTTTTAATTTTCGAATAATTGTACAGATAACTTGGGTTTCACCCAAGGGCATCTTCATAAAGAATAATAATAATAATAAACATTAATTTCAGAAAGAAAAAATAAAAGGTCTCATTGACCTTTACAACAACAAAAAAAGAGACATTATCCTGATTAGAGTTAAGCAAGAAGGGGAAAATAAAAAATAAAAAGGTTGCTTATAAAGGTTTTTGGTTAAAAAAATGAAAAAATTAAAAAAAAAAAAAAAAAGACAATTTTATGAATTAAATTAGAAAATAAGTCAGTCTAGAATATTATAATAAAAATCCTATTTTTTTTTTTTTTTTTTTTAAAACAACCGGCCAAATTTAGCAATATATAATGTAAAAACATACCACTGAATAAAATCATGAAGCTGAATATTAAACAACAATTAATTCATTCATTCATTTTCTACCACTTAACCGAACTACCTCGGGTCACGGGGAGCCTGTGCCTATCTCAGGCGTCATCGGGCATCAAGGCAGGATACAAAAAAAAACATTTAAAGACTGATCAGGATTATTCACTGTTGAAATCTGTAGCTCGTGTAACTTCCCAGAAGAACGTGTTTTTAGCACCAGAGGAAAGTTTCTGCTAAGATTGAGAAATGGATCATCAGTTGAATTGGTTTCTCCGGTCTAGACTTAGTTGATGTTTATTCTATGGATCTTGGCTACAGGTAAATTTCAAGGAAAAAAAAAAAAAGAGACTGTGCTGGTAATTCTCTCAAACTCGAGCATTCACATTGCAATACATTACCAATATGACTTGCATTTACATTATTTAGCAGACGCCTTTATCCAGAGCGACTTAATTTTTTTTCTAATTTTTTTATTACAACTGAGCAATTGAGGGTTAAGGGCCTTGCTCAGGAGCCCAGCAGTGGCAGCTTGTTGGACGTAGGAATCGAACTCACAACCTTCCGATTGGTAGCCCAACACCTTAACCACTAGGCTACCACATCCCCAAATCATAAATATGTGATTTGGCATCACAAATTTCCTAAATGTAATAAAGGAAATTATATGCACTCGAACGTAAACTTTCTGCCCCTTTATAAAATCAAGTTGTTTACCATATACAATGATTTGAGGGCGTGTCCTTATGCAAACGAGCGTGAGCTGACAAGCTATGTGTGGATATTTCATACAGCTGTTAATACGTGTAATTAATACCAATGTTCTTACGTACAGGCAGCTGTTACAACAACTAGTTTCAGGCACATTTTGATAAATGAGACTAGCCGGAGTTCTGGACATCAAAGACCCATAAAAACCCCATTATTGATCAGGAAAATGAAACGATCTAAATGTATTTAATCTCCAATTTGCACCGGATTGAGACATTTATTGCTGCATGAGATGGAATTTATCGATTAGTAACTGCTCCACTATCGCTAAAGCTACTGTAGAGAATATACCATTTTAAAGAGCTGCTCTGGTTAGACCCCTTATGAGGTCTTTAAAGAGACGTTTTCTGGGTGTTGAGTGGCAGAGGATGAAGAGCGCCAAAGCTCTAATGGCAGGATAAATGTTCCGCATGTTGGTGCCAGATTACTGAATAAATCTGGGATCAAACATTCTCAGGAAGCCTGCCAGAAGCTTGGGGGGGGTTTAAGGGAAAGACTTCTTATCTGGTCAGCCAATTAAAAGGTTCAACTAGTCCAGAGAAAATTGTAGAGCCATCAAGGTCAAAGTTCAAGGGCAGAATTTTCTTCGGTTGTAGTGACAGCAGAATGTCTGTGTTAATATCAAGCTACAAACCAGGCTGATATTTTTCTCCACTTTTATACACTGTATGTTGTGTATGTATGTACTCAACAACAATGAGTGTTGCTTGGCTTTGTGATTTGTGCTTTCTTTGTTGACCTTTGTTTTGGTGTCCCATCTTTACCCCTTTGCAATCATCGTTCTGGTCCCTAATGTGTGCAGCTGTTCCAGGTTTAACCTTTATTTATTTATTTATTTATTTTTTGGTCTATTTGTATTCATTGTTAACTGTCTTGATTGTTTCATGGTTTTATATTTTCACAATCTGTTTTTGTCTCTTTTATTCTACCATCTATGATTATCGATGGTAGAATTCCTCGACTTCCTCTGACGCCCCTGCATACTCTAAGCTTTAGTGCAAGGGGTCAGCTGATGCAAACCATGCGAAGTGTTTTCTCCCTAGACTTGAATTGTATAAAAAATACTAGCAATAAAGTTTCAATATCCCTTATCTATTCACTGAAACACTATTGCTAAGACCCCAGAAGTCTCTCTAATAAGCAGATCTAAAGCGGTGCTAATCATATAATCAAAGCTAAATATATATAAAAAAAAAGTGCATGCATGGACGTCTGGACTGCTTTTTGATCACCTATAAACCTGTTGTGTTTCAACGTTAATGTGCAGATCATTCAGACTGAGCTTGGTGTCTGGAGAGGGATAAAAGCGTGGCATGACACTGATGGATTACTCAGAATGACAATATTAAGCAGGAACACAGCTATATATATAAAAAAATAATTCGTATTGATAGACATAATAGTGGCATGATGCTTTTACCCATGAACACATCTTATTCATGATGCTCTGAGGAGGAAACATTCAAAAGAAACAGCATTTACAACCCCTCAGGAGCAAATTTAACACATAATTATTCTCATAATCTAGCTACAGGTGTCGAATATGTGCTAATCTTTCCTAAAAGGTCATCACCAAGCAGAACAGGTGGTTTAATACAGCTAAATCCCTCCAAATTCCCCAAGCCCTGTGTATCCCTGCCAAAGAATCATTATTCCCTCTGGTTTCAGAGCAGCGTAGGCCTAAATGAGACATAAACTGGTACAAGGGTTTCAAATTACCAGCTGATGGGAAATTTCCCAACAGATCACGAAATAAACCTCAACACAGCTACGACGCCCGATCCGACAAGATGAGCTATATGCTAACAACGATCAAATGGCGAGACGTCAGAAAACTTACAGTACTGCTCGAACTCTGGTACTGGAGACTCCTTCAGTATAAATGTGACATGCATTCATGCCTTCTAAGAGGGAAAGTTTCACATGTTAAGTTTTATATTTAAAAAAACAATTAACATTTTTGTGATACGTGATGTTTGGATTATTGTTTAGAATGTCCTGAAGAGACGAGGACACAGGAAGGTGTTAGGGAAGAGGTTAGCTAGAATGGAGGCGGAGTTTAAAGCATGGTCTTTCTCACAAATGAAATGTTTGCTAAGGATGTTCCTATGGACATTTTCTTACCTAACACGGCAATCATGCTACAGTATACGGCTAATTCATTAAACGAGCGGTGATGCACAACAGAAACAGAACACACGCAAATAAAATATTTTTTATTTTGCCATCAGTTTTTATCTTCTTGCAAAAGAAAATTGCCCTTGACCTCAAACACCAAACATGACTAGTTCTTGATAAATACTGTCTTGATTTCTTATTCATTGGAAGGATAATGAATTTCGCTCGAGCTAAGAATCTATTAGAGCGACTCGTAGGATGGTGCCAGGGGTAAAATGAAGGGAAAGTCATTAAGAATGAGTTAAAAATCAGTACCGGGTTGCGGATAAAGTCTGATTGCCTCACTGATTACAGTATAGTGTGTGGATTGTGGACTCAAGACCCTGACGGAAGGAACTTCTGAACACAGAACGCAAACGTGGTTAAATATTTCATTCTGATTAGAAATTAATTTATTAATTATGGGTATTAACCATTTTTGCTAGTGCACCTACGGGAGGTTTTCAATCTTAAATTGACAAAAAAAAAAAAATTTAAAATTAAATTTTGTCTGCCTACGAACAAGAAATTGGGGCACGTCAGAGAGCAGAAATAATAACAAACATTTGTGCTTTTAAAAAAAATTGGGGGGAACTTTTCTATGTTAAAAAAAAACTAAGTTAAAAAAAAAGAAAGAAAAAATTTAAAAACCAAAAAAATATCTTAAATCCTTGAGTGTACTTTAATGTGAGCATCATATTAAGCACCACTGTAGAGTAAGACATGACAAATAAATTCAATTTCAACAATAATTCTATGCGAATTCAGTATGACACTGTAAAATAAGAAAAATAAAATGAAAAAAAGCCAAAAATTGAGACTACTTCCATGAATGCTACATATTAAGGAATATTACAGCAAATGACAATATCAACAAAAGAGATTTTAAAAGATTTTAAATGCTTTGAAATGATAACCTTTAAACCTTTTGGGTTTGGGGATGTCCAGCTTTTTAAATAAGTCGTCTATAGTTATAGGCTGCAACATCATAATATTGCACCAAGAGCCACAAGCAAATTACAGCAAAATGAGTGAATCCCATTAACCAAGAAAGCACAAGAGCAGCAAAACCTAGCAACAGAAAGACAGTGATGTTCGCCGTCACTTCTAACGAAGACCCACATGACAACTGATTCCATTTCATGTTGCGGTTATTAGTAATAATGTCTCGGCCAGATGTCATGATGCAAGATATCGCATTACAGATGTAATCTTAAAACTCACACAACAAGCAGAACTGAAAAGATTCACAAAGACAGAAAGCGAGAGAAGATAATGTTTAAAGTATTTTTCCTTTTAAAAAAAAAATGGTTTAAAAGCATCTGTAATGTCATATGATACGTTTTAATTTTTGTTGATAGTTAGTTAGCATGCTAGCAACAGATATATTCAAATGAATATATAATGCCTAAAGCAAAAAAAATAAAGCATTTCTTCCTTTAAATGCAGCGTTTCCAAATATTACATCAACAAAACATGATTTGCTGCTTATATAAAAATCTGTAAATTATTTGGACGTTTGATCAGTGTAGAGTGAGCATGATCGGTTCACAGAGTATTAAAATTAACCAGATCCATTGTGTGTTTCCTGATTGGAAAGAAAAACTGAACGGAAGAAAAACTGTAAATTTAGGTGGTAAAAACACACATTGTGGAATAAAGCAGTGATAAAGTTGTAATTCAGTGTGTATGTTGCAAAACACTGGGTTTGTTTCTCACAGTCACGTGTAAACTTGGTATGCGATTTTTATTCAGGGTTTTAAAGCTACACTATCAAATCGTGTTGCGTGTGCGACAACGAATTGTGTTAATGTTCCACAATTCAAACATAAGGGACTGATGTGACTGATGATTTGACTTAAGTTTATTATTTTTCCCCATTGTAGCTGTATAACATGGTAATTAAACTAGGATAAAAAAATGACGTGTTTATTATTTTTTTTTAATCCTAGTGTGATGCATCGTGTCATATGAGATTGAAATCTACTTCCACCTGTAGCCTTGTTTTCATGATGGTCATTTCAACATGGTTGTCGAAGGCTATTATATGGATGACAAGGTAGGAATTTTTAATCCCCAGTGAAACAGCTCTTCATTACAGGTGTGTCCATTATGTCCTTTTAAAAGCTGCCTAATACATGTCTGCTCATCCCTGAGAGCCAATTACGTGGTCTGGTCCTGGGTATTTCCAGCGCTCACTCCGTGTCCTGTCGGCTTTTCCCATCTACTGCTGCGTGGTGGGTGTTCCCACGATTATCACTTCCACTTCAGACTCCTGTGACAGAGACGCCACACTGCTGAATGACAGAGCTTCAAATCCACACCGACAATCACTCCGACAGACGCTGGTAGCGAAGCGCTCACCTGGAGAAATCGCCATAATAGCTGCAGCGCATGAGATTCCAGTTCTCAGACACAGGAAGGAATCCTTACGGGATAAAGAGTGAATTCAGCAGGTCATCCAGCTGTTAAATGCCATGCTAACAAACCGACAGGATTTGTGCTTGCAGAAACCTCCGGAAAATACCCCAGGGCAGATAATGCACAAAATTATAGGGTTATTATAACCACTGTTTGTTTAATTATATGATTAATATGTTCCACTGATATATCCCCTTTATTATAAACTCTTTATATTTTATTTTATCCTTTATTTTTAATTTATTCATTTTCCATTGTGTTTCCCGATTGAAAATAAGTAAATTGTAAATTTAGGTGATAAAAACATACATTGTGGTATAAAGCAGTCAACTTGGTACAGTATGCGATTTTATTCAGGGTTTTAAAACTACACTATCAAAGCGTGTTGCATGTTTCATGTTGCTTTAACAAATAACAAATAAATAAAAATAATAAAATAAAATAGCATGAGAACCAACAAACTAAATTAAATGAATAAACAAAGAGATAGAAAGAAAGAAAGAAAAATATTTTGCTATCTATCTAAACATATTAATAAAAATAATAAAATAGGGTGTTATCCATTTGTCCAACTAAATAATTAACTAAATAAATATTATGCCATCTAACATATTTAGACAGTCAGATGGTGTAATTTATTTATTTATATATTTATTTAGTTAATGATTTAGTTTAATATGTATCTCTTTTTGTTTATTCATTTAATTATTTAGGTAGTTGGTTATCATGCTATTTTATTTTATTATTTTTATTTATTTAAGTTCTCATATCCAGCTTTTTTTTTTACTAAATTATATACTGAACGCAAATTGCAATCCAAGTGAATTATTACAATAAAGCATCCTTAATGTTCTCATGGCATTAGCATGTAAGCTATAGTCCACCACCTTTTTGCTAACTGTATGCTAACCGTCAGCTCTTTTACTTGCTTACAACCAAAATGCTGCACAGAAATTAATTTTTAAAAAAACTGACAGCATATTTTTAATAGTTAAATGTTTTAAAGGCTTATATGATAAAAGTGTGTGGAAAAAAGCCTATTATTAGCCAGCAGTAATTTAGTCATAGTTTTTCAACAGAAGAATAGCTACAGTACAACAAGGAAAAACAAATACAAAGAAACTAAACCTCCATATACTGTAAATATCCTGCTAGCATGATACGTACAATGTGTAAGCTCGCTAGAAAGAACTACACCATAAAATTCCTATAATGTGATAAATAGCATGACAGTGCAAATATTCTCTATATTAGCATGACTTGTACAATATAAAAGCTTGCTAGAAGGACATGTACTGTAAATACACTCTAAATGCCCTGCTAGCATAACATGCACAATATACTGTATTAGCTCATTAGTTAGTAGTTAGTCAAACATATTCAGAGAAAATATTGAAATTAGACAGATAGACATTAGCATAATTCAATGTTCACCAGTACCAGTGCTACATGTTTGTTTTTCTGTAAATCACTGCACTTAACTAGCTAACTAGATCTCTTATATTATTACACTTCGACAGGTAGCTACTATTTGTTTGGACTTTAGCCTATGCTAACGGTTGTAAGCACGTTCCTGTCTGTCCTAGCCTACAGTCTTTGTTTATTTGGTTTAAGTTTTATTCCTTTTTGGTCCAAGCAGCACAGAAGTAACATTGTAGTGCGTGTTAGCATACTGCTACAACCACCAAACTCTCTTTCCAGCATGATCAAAAAAAGGCAGTAATTATTTTCCCATAATGTCGTAGTCATTGTAGAACAGCACAATATGAGCCAAATGGGAAATGTCGTCATTGTCCTCTCGGGAAGAAGGAATACAGTATTTCAGCACAATGCGTGATGATAAAGAGAAAAAAAAGGGGAGAATGTGGCTTGTGATACTGACTTTAAGCTAATTAGCATGAAGTGCTCAGGGTGGCTTCAACTCTTAGCCATGCTACTCTTCGACTAGCAATTTATTCTCCAAAGAAATGCCTTTAAAGCACTTTTTTGTCCTCAGAAAATGCAAACTAACAGAATGCTTTCTAATGACCAAGGTGAGAGTTCATTCGTCTTATCACAGCTACACTCGGAGACATGCTGGATGGGACAGCAGTGGGGAAAATTCCATCACCTTAACCACTGATCTAACACATCCCAGCCTTTCTACCATTTCCCTCTTTCTTTCCATTTTTCCCTCAACAGTCAGATAACATGACAGAATTGCAACAAAGTCAAAAGACAATAGTACAAGCATTCAGGAGTCGAAAGAAAGTCAATCTAAAAAATAAAACACTTGAACAACCTTCAATGTAACTAGAAATGGATAAAAATATACAAGTTGCGCTTCTTAAATAAAAACAAGCACTGCTGTGGTCTGAGAGGAGTAACACCGTTCAGGACATGCTGTTATAGGAAATTAATCAACTTTGAGCTGTAGCAGCAACTTCGTCTTCATCACACGGTCCTGCTGTTGATAATTTCCCCATAACTGCATGAACACAGCATTTACAGTAATTGCGTTTGTTGTCATCTTTTGTATTGATTTTATGAAGTAGCGTGGATGTGGAGTACAGTATCTCAGCGCTTTGTCCACCAGCGTCCACTCCGACAACGCGACTTCAAATAGAATTGAAATGTGGAGTGAGAAACTCAGAAGAGCTCATCCAGACCTCCATTGGGAATGAAGCAAATTCCCACTTCGCGTCTTCTGCAGCAAAAAAAACCCCCACAAGTTTCCATTTTCACCAAAAGGCAGAAATCCTGACAACGTCTGTGAGCGCAGCAGGAAGACTGAGTGTTGTTACACATGAGAGTTGAACCCATGGGCATTTCCTTTTTTCTCTGAAATCTGGATTGACGCTGAACACTCGCACAAGTGGCAGGATCGTTACCCAGTGTTTCAGATCACAGTAATGCAGAGACCCTAGCAGTGCTGCTTCCTTGTACATCAACATATAGGGAATAAAACACGACAGGAACGTGCGATGAGGCTGAGTTACTTTTGACAGAAGACATTTCTTCCTGGACTAAGAGATGCCCTCAGCAGTAACAAAGCCACACATTGTGGAATAAAGCAGTGATAAAGTTGTAATTCAGTGTGTATGTTGCAAAACACTGGGTTTGTTTCTCATAGTCACATGTGAACTTGGTATGTGATTTTATTCAGGGTTTTAAAGCTACACTATCAAATCGTGTGACAACGAATTGTGTTAATGTTCCACAATTCAAACATACGGGACTGATGTGACTGATGATTTGACTTAAGTTCATTATTTTTCCCCCCATTGTAGCTGTATAACATGGTAACTAAACTAGGATAAAAAAAAAAAATAATGACGTGTTTATTTTTTTTTTTAATCCTAGTGTGATGCATCGTGTCATATGAGATTGAAAACTACTTCCACCTGTAGAGAATTTCAGCCTTGTTTTCATGGCTTTCAAAGCTTATGTCACTGGATACTTTAACAGTACTGATTAAAATCTAAGAAACTTAATAGATAACTTTGCAAGTGTGTTGATGTAGTTGACATGGTAATAAATAAAAGATGTGTATATTCATGTATTCACCCTCTGGCATGCAGGACGAGTCAGGAAACAAGCCACAGATGTTCATTAGGATATTAGGACAAGGAGGCTCCTTAGACTGGTCGAATGTGCAAGTCAGGGTAGAGAAAATAATGCAAAAAGTTTGGCGGAATTTGTGTTACATAACTGTCAGGTCAATGTCAAATCACTTTCCCAGAACACACTGCAACCTGCAGACATGACAATCACAGCTTACACTTCCCAGAATCCATCACAGCTAACATTCTCAATCTCTATTGACGTTTGATCAGCATCATTAAAGCGCTGAAGTGATCTTTCAGAGATAGAACAGGGAGGTGGAGGTGGAGCCCAGTGGTGAGGCCATGAGGTGTAATGGTGTGCAGGGGGAGAGGGAGCAAGGAGCAGAGACCAGGGGGCAGGGGGCAGGGGGCAGGGGAAGGGACTTCCTCAGCAGAGTGACTTCAGGAATCGATCTATGATGAACCAGGATGAATGTTTGACCAAGGAATTCTGGGAGGTCGGTGATGAAACCTAGCGCAATGTCTGACCACGGTGTCTGTGGTATGAGAAGTGATTTTGTATATCTGGCTTTGCCTCTTTTTTATTTTAGTAGAAATACACAAATGCAACAAATTCTCTGTAATCATTTGGATTAAACAGAAACATCTAATTTGAGTATACATTTAAAAAAAATAGTCAAAGAGACAAACATTTGCATTGAACTGTGCATAAAAACATGGGGTGCGGGGTTTGAAGGTCTCTAATTCAGAAGTTTTAACCCAATGTCAAGTCAAACCAAATAATTTGATAGATTTTTTGATCAAGAAAGGAGTCATTTTATCCAGCGTAGCAGACAGAACTCAAGATGGATCCCCATCTCAGAAGCTCACGTCCAAAACCAGACCATCCATATCCTTCTACCTCACATTCCGCTTTACTAACTGATGTTAAATGAACAGCGGTGGTTTGAGGATAGGAGCAGATGGAAGCTCAGCGTGCTCACCATTGCTCTAACATACTGTAGGTGTGTGTGTGTGGAGATAAAAAGTGGTCAGAAATGAACAGATGGTTGAAGTTTGGGAGGAGATTATAACACCGCTGTTCTGTGCATTGTGGGAAATGTAGATCAAAAGTCATGAGAGCCTCAAGGAGAGAAATCATCATCATCATGGTGGCCCAGAAATTCTGTAAGCATCAGGTTTTGACAATTATCTTTTTGAGTCGTATAAATTTTTCATGCAGGACTAAAGCGAGTGTATTAACCGCACTCGAAGGCTTTCATTAAATCCAGCCACTCACACTCGCACTCATGAAAATTAAAGATGGAGGACAATAAGGATGGAGAA
Organism: Tachysurus vachellii; assembly: GCF_030014155.1. Lineage (NCBI taxonomy): Eukaryota > Metazoa > Chordata > Actinopteri > Siluriformes > Bagridae > Tachysurus > Tachysurus vachellii. Next base: position 3,043,090 of record NC_083474.1, read on the forward strand.
AAGGATGGACCAGTGAAGAATTTCAAGTGAGGAATTGTAATGCTAGTGAAGATCTCCTTTTTACCCATGAGGCTTTGCATCTGCTCCCCCTCTGGCTTTCTCTCAGGAATAAAAGGCTCTGACATTCACTCACAAACAGAGCAAGAAAAAAATATAAAGAAAAAGAGAAAAAGAGGAGGATGTCAACTGTTCTGAATCTGAAGCTGGAGGTACAAGTCTGCACGTTGATGCTCCTTTGACATTCGAGAGAAACTGACGATATCGTAAGCGCATTTTACAAAACCCAGTCACATCTTTCTATTGTGTGTAAAACAGAATTTATTTGCTATTTTTCCAACTTGAGCTGATTTATAGAACTGATGAAAATGCAGTATGCATCTGATGGTTAAAAGAATTTACAGCATATGGTGACTTAGAACACTCTTGTGCCAACAACTTGACTTAATATTCAATCATTGTATTGACAAAAAACAGGCCACACCTCCTCTGCGACACAGAGGAAAAAAAACAGGCCACGCCTTCTCTCCTACACAGAGAAAAACACAGGCCACGCTACACAGAGAAAAACACAGGCCACGATACGCAGAGTAAAAACAAAGGCCAGGCCTCTTCTACTACACAGAGTAAAAATACAGGCCACGCATCCTCCACTACACAGAGTAAAAACACAGACCACACCTCCTCCACTACACAGAGTAAAAACACAGACCACACCTCCTCCACTACACAGAGTAAAAACACAGACCACACCTCCTCCACTACACAGAGTAAAAACACAGACCACACCTCCTTCACTACACAGAGTAAAAACACAGGCCACTCTTCCTCTGCTACACAGGGTAAAACACAGACCACACCTCCTCCACTACACAGTGGAAAACACAGACCACACCTCCTCCACTACACAGAGTAAAAACACAGACCACAACTCCTCCACTACACAGGGTAAAACACAGACCACACCTCCTCCACTACACAGAGTAAAAACACAGACCACAACTCCTCCACTACACAGAGTAAAAACACAGACCACACCTCCTCCACTACACAGAGTAAAAACACAGACCACACCTCCTTCACTACACAGAGTAAAATCACAGGCCACTCTTCCTCTGCTACACAGGGTAAAACACAGACCACACCTCCTCCACTACACAGTGGAAAACACAGACCACACCTCCTCCACTACACAGGGTAAAACACAGACCACACCTCCTCCACTACACAGAGTAAAAACACAGACCACAACTCCTCCACTACACAGGGTAAAACACAGACCACACCTCCTCCACTACACAGAGTAAAAACACAGACCACAACTCCTCCACTACACAGAGTAAAAACACAGACCACACCTCCTTCACTACACAGAGTAAAAACACAGGCCACTCTTCCTCTGCTACACAGAGTAAAAACACAGACCACACCTCCTCCACTACACAGAGTAAAAACACAGACCACACCACTACACAGAGAAAAACACAGGCCACGCTACGCAGAGTAAAAACAAAGGCCACGCCTCTTCTACTACTCAGAGTAAAAACACAGACCACACCTCCTCCACTACTCAGAGTAAAAACACAGACCACACCTCCTCCACTACACAGAGTAAAAACACAGACCACACCTCCTCCACTACACAGAGTAAAAACACAGGCCACTCTTCCTCTGCTACACAAGGTAAAACACAGGCCACGCCTCCTCTCCTACACAGAGTAAAACACAAGCCACATCTCTACTACACAGACAAAAACAAAGGCCACGCCTCCTCTACAAGACTAAAACACAGTTCACGCCTCCTCTACAACATGGAGAAAACACAAGCCACACCCCATCTAGTACACAGGCCACACCTCTACTACACAGACAAAAACACAGGTCATGCCTCCTCTACAAGACTAAAACAAGACTAAAACACAGTTTATGCCTCCTCTACTACACCGAGAAAACACAGGCCACACCCCATCTAGTACACAGGCCACAACTCCTCGATTTCACCGACATGCCTCCTCCACTTCAATAACATCACTGGCCACGCCTCCTTTCCTGCACTGATAAAAACAGTCCCCAAGTGATTTGAACCTGCACCCTTAAAATGAATCAACACCTGACCAATCGGAATGCTGACCATATTCTCAGAGTCTCCAAGGTAGCTCAGGCATGATTCTTCCAAATAAATTATACCATAACTATAAAACTCTCCACACCTAAAACAGATGTTGTGTAAATATTGTTTGTGGCCCCACTATCCTCATCGCTCCTTCCTGCACTTCATTTTATTTCACCAGATGCCTCTACCAACCACCATCCGTCAGCGATAAGAGGGATTTATTTTTTTTCTCCTGAAAAGAGGCACTTGAGCTGAAAACGGTACTTGAAAAAGTACAACAATTTGCTGGACGTTGCTGGACAACTTCCAATTAATTTAGTTTGTTTCAGTCCATGTGGTTTTGTAGAAAAGTGCTTCTTATCCTGAAAAGGGCTCTAAAAGCATTGTTTAGATGCAGGCTTGTGCACAACCAGAAAGCATAGTGTGTTTACACCAACAAATTAGATCTTGTTTTAATGGTTTGTGAAATTTGGTACTTGATCACCTCATAATTAAGTGCTTGGATGTGGAGTAGAATTTTGTTGGCTGACTGATGAGAACTACACCAGTTAGTAATCCATACATTTTTGTAAAACCTGTAGACTCAGAGAGGGTTAGATACAGTATACAGTAGAGGTTTGTTTTCCAGTAAAATCAGACCCTTCAGATCCTGTAGACAGAATCTGCTTTTAAGGCTAAGCTAACCATGACCCATGTGTTAAAGGAGTGTGGAATGATGGGTCTCTTCCCCGAGCACAACATTGAATGTTTCGGTCATATAAGACCTGTTTATCTGAAACAATTTAGTACTCTGGAGTCTCCAAAAAGAGGTGGAAAATTATAGGCTGGCTTTTTGAAAGCCTGCACAATTCATCAATTGTTAGGAATCCTATCAGAGAAACCCACGATTATTAATAAGCCCCCAGTTGTGCAATCGGTCAATGATTGGAAATTCTACAAGAGAGCAAACCGGTGATGATTATTTAAGCCCAACCCCCAAATGCACAGGTGATCAGTAGTTGGGAATCCCATGTGAAAACAAACCTGTTTGATCATAAATGGAAATCCTATATACGTGAATTTAAGCGCTACTTCCAATTGCGCAATCAGTTGTTGGGAATCCTATGTGAACGCAAACTAGCGATAAGCCCCGCCCCCAAATCTGGACCATAAATCTCTTCGCTTTAGAAAAACGCAGTGATTTTAAAGCTGGTTATGTCTGTTTAAGCAGAGCAGCTGAGGGTTAATGGTTTTGCTGAAGGAAATAAGCGAACCCATAACCTTTCAGTCACTATCATTCCTGTTGTGTGACTGGACTTCGGAAATAATAACAAGTATAATAGAGTGTGGCTACAAAAAAAAAAAAAAAAAAATGGCTCAATCTACCACAAGGTCATAAAGCAAACACACACACACACACGCACCTCCTTGTTAGAGCTAAGTCAGAAGGAGGTAGACAGAACAGGAGGTCAAACCGGAGGGAGTGAAAGAACATGGGTTGAGATGGATAGAGATGAAGAAAAGGATGGGGAGCAGAAGTGGGAGGAAAAGTGAAGTAGCACAGACACAGTGGATAATGACACACTCAGGGACATGTAGGACATTTTGTTTACGGAGTCCAGCAGTGAAAACGATGTCAACTTCCTCTACAAACTTCACCATTAAGACTAACTCAGACTAACTCTTTTGTTAAAAGCTGCATTGTTGTTTTTTTTTTTAAATATCAATGACGGTTAAAATCACAGTGTGGACTTTGCTGTGATTGATTTCGGCATTATCCATCACAATCAAAATCCTCTCTCTCTCTCTCTCTGGCTCTCACTCACAGGAGCAATGGAGGTATCACAAATTAATGCATGAGTAATTACAATGATGTGCTACATAATTACACTTCATTTTGGCAGTTTTGTGCTAACGACTTTGACTTCGACAACATGATGCATTCTCTAAATTAACCGGTCGGATAATGACTCCGTATGAAAAAGAGTGTCATTTTTCTTCGATGCTAAAATGACACGGACCATACAGTATTTAAAGTAATTTAAAACGTCGCTGGTATACAGTAAATGCGCCAGAAGAGCTAAGCTTCTTTCAGCAATAGAATCGGATGAGATACGCATATGCGTTATTCGTTCACAAACCTTTTAAACCAGATTATTTCTGTCTAGTCCAGGAGGCTTGATCACCACCGGATATTTACCACACACAAATCCATCAGAACCACTCAAGGTTAAAGTTAGTAGAGTCAAGGCATCTTTACTTTGGTCAAATCGTTCCTTCGCTCCTTTATATATAATATCCAATTTTTACTCACCCGTCATCAATATCTGCTTCCTGATGCCTATCAGGATCTGATACGGTAGATCTCAGAATACCATTTCAAACGCTGCCTGAAAATCCAGTACAAATGACATTGCACCAATAGAACCATGATAGTGAATGCTGCTTCGATAAAGCTAACAGTTCGTTGCGATGCTAAAGGCGAAGCTAGAATGCGTCGGCTCATTTCACAAACTTTAAGCGAATTATGAAGTTTCAACAACAGACTCATCTTGGTATAAATGGAAAACCAAGGATAAGAACCTCTTTCCCAAAATGAGAGAAAAAAAAATTATACCTGATTCTTGAATTATTTTGAACATGTTGCTTATCATATAAGCAGCTATAACAAAGACAAAACAAATTTTATCTTGAAAGCGCTTAAAGGGTAAACTCCTGTTTTCCGAAGACGTCAGTAAACTTCAAGCTACAAACTACAACAATGTGCTGGCAATGGAGTCCATAAACATTGTGGAAAATGATTCAACCGTTCTGACCAATCAGAATCCAGAAATCAACCATCTTTAAACACGTCAGTATTTAAACAGATTGGTTGCATTCATCAATTCATTTCATTTACATTTATGACCTTTGGCAGATCTTTTATCTAGAGCATCTTGCATTTCTCTTATTTAAAGAGTTAAAAAGTTGAGGTTTAAGGGCCTCACTCAAGGGCCCAACAGTGGCAACTTGGTGCTCTTGGGATCTGAACTCTTAATCTTCCAGTCAGTAGTCTAATGTCTTAACAATCAAGCTGCCAAGGACAGAGCTTCCTTGAATTTATCCTATGCAGGGAATCAAAGGGAAGATAGAACCTACAGTACCCCAGGGGACTTGGGATACAAGGCGGGGACACCCTGGATGAGGGGCGAACCCATACCACCCATTCACACATGACAGACAATCTAAGGACAGAGGCAGGAATCAAACCCTCAACCCTGGAGCTACTGTATGGGGCAAATGTGCCTCCCACTAAAGCAATCATACCAAATAAATACAAAACAGTACTTTTGTTCAAGGTACATTTAAATACCTCCTATTGGGAGTCATTACAGTGTACACATTTTTTAAATAACGTTTTTGCTTAATATTATTAAAACACCACATTATCCAGAAAATGACTGCATCTAAAATCAACAGTGCTAAAAACTGGGCTGATTTATAACAGCACAGTGAGCTCCAAGTAGAACACATTAACATTTAATGCCAGCAATTTAAAAAACAAGATGATATGCCTCTTAATTACTTCTTCATTTCAGAATGGCATTTTGGAAACATGTGCAAATGAATCAAAGAATGTAGATGCATTAAGGCTCTGTTTTTCCATCAGATCATAACAAAACACAAATGTTCATTTCCTTGAAATGAAATTGCTGATAGGAACGAACTAGGGTCCTGATAGGCTCAGGGTATAGCTCAGGTTTCAGTGTGTGTGGATTCACGTGTGCTTCCAGCATCCAGTTAAGATTCTCCAGTTTCCTCTCATCTCCCCCTGGGGAACTAAAGAAACATCAGCCTACTCCCATCATAAGACCAAAATCATTCAAGCCAGTCATTTGGGATTTTGTTGCTTTACTGTGTCATAACTAATTTTCAGAGAATTGAGAGCACTGTATATATTACATGCTACAGTACATGCAACGAAGCAAAATGAATCACTAAGCTCCAGATGCACATCTGAAAGTGAAATCTCTGCTGAACCGCAATCTATTTTCGTCTCTGCTTTTATCCTGAGTCCTAATTGACTAAGTGCTGTTCAGAGCCGATGAGTAACGCCTTCCTCTTGAACTGATTGCCATTACACACCGCCTTCACCATGTCAGAAACTGGTTAATGTATACAAGAAACGCCTACAAGTTTACCATGAAGTAAACAATGACGAACTTCTGAAAGGGGAAGCATGTTTCAACCCATGTAGCTCCAGGGTAGACTTTAAAAGGTAATTTTAAAGGTGGGGTCTCCATTGTTTGAGAAATGCTTCAGAAAACTGCTTTGGGCCGCTAAACAAAACAAAAACAAAACTAACGTGTAGCCAATGAGCAGAAAGGGGTGTGTCTTGTCAATATGGGTGGAGAGAGTGTTCAGTGCACATGTGTGACGTCAGCAGAAAGCGGTTTTAACATTGCCCTGGAGGATAAAAATAAAGAAAGAAAGCGAAGAAGGGCTTACGATAAGGCAAGAAGTAGGACCTGTGTTAATATAGGATCAGCTTTCCAGCACTGGAGAGAACTGAAGGAGCGTGAAGGCCTGCGATGGGACGCCGAGGAGCTTTTTTCCTTCTCGATAGGTGAGTAACGTTGGTTTTGCTTTGTTACACAGAACTAATATATGCCGTCCTTTGCATGATTATGCTTGTGTGTCATTTTTGCTTGTTTGTTTATCTGCAATCGTATTGTTCTTCCCTTCAGCTATGATAAAGACACATTTCTTTCCATTAGTTGCCTGGGTTGAGTATGTATGTGTGGGCGGAGCATCAATACAGGGGTGGGACCCATTTGGGTTAGGGGCGTGTTTGTTTTGGTGATTTCAAATGTCAACACTGGCTTTCAAACAACGGACACCTTACCTTTAAGGATCTAGGAGAGCAAAGAAGAAGAAAAAGACAAGAGGCTCTCTCTCGCTTTCTTTCGACCTACACATGCTACTCCAGAGATAACACTGGTCAGGAGCCCTTCAGCTCTCCAGATCTGCCTGCCTGATCCATCCTGATGCCCTACTTCTGGTCACTTGGAGGCCACTTTCCGCTGCTGCTGAGGCTGGCCAGTCTAGAGTTACATGGAATTGTTGTGGATGGTACTACTTAGAAACCATGAAGATGGCTTTAGACTGCAAGAATCAATTTCCTGGTTATGCAGTTGCACTTTTTGACCCTATGTACTGCACAGTAATAGAAGAGAAATTATTTATTAGTTGTCACCCTGATGAGGATGGGTTCCGTTTAGAGTCTGGATCCGCAAGGCTCCTTAAAATGGAATAGAATAGAATTCTTTAATTTTAACGCAAATAGATGTGAAATGTTTTTCTGGCATATCATAACTTTGAAGGTTGGGGTCAGAGCACAGGATCAGCCAAGGGCCTTCCTCAAGGGCCCGATAGTGGCAGCTTGGTAGTGTTGGGGCTTGAACCCTGACCTTCTGCTCAACAACCCAGAGACTTAACCACTTGGACAACCACTTGGACAACCACTGCCCTAGTGGTTTTTTACATCATCTGAGTTTTTTTTCCTCACGTTAAACTGCTTTGTGACCGTCAATTGTTAAAAAACGCTAAAACAATAACTGTACTGAGGGGAGGGGCTTGCAATTTTAATTTATAATGAATACAAAAATTGAAAAGTACTCTGGAAGCTAAGTGTTAGATCTTACACGAATGCCTGCAAATTCAATTGCAAGCGAGCATTAATTCATGTTCTGCTCCCCCTTCAACATATCTTTCACAGCGTCTCATGTCTCATTTGAGAAAGCATGTTACAGTCTTACTAGGACAATGGTTATCTCGCATTAGCCTGCATCTAATTACATGGCAGCTTTGAGAATAATACAGATTTATTAGATCTGATAAAAAAAAAAAACCCAAAACAAAAACACAACATGATCCTTTAACACAAGCAAGCCAGACGCACTGAGAGACTAATTGAACTAAAAAGGACTTGTTAACGTTAATCACGTCTCCTCTGTAAATGTGCCATCGGAAGACATGTATTCAAACAAAAGCTCGTGTTGATCTAAATAACTAGAGAGTCAAGGGTTCTGAATGCATCTGAATTAGTGGGCGGTTTTTCCCAGCATCCAGCTGTCGGATATGAGGACGTGGAACACAATATTACAAAAAAAAAAAAAAAAAGAACGAGATGTTTAAAATGATCCCTAGATCAGACTGTCTGTTTAGTTCTGGGGTTGATTTTAAACCGTTAAAATTGTAAAGAGTTCCTTCAAATTCAATAAGTTATAAATATCACCTTGGCGCAATAGATTTGCTTTCCGTATAAACCAGTACGAACCAGCAAGTGTGCTCAGCATTGATTAATAGCCGAGAGTAAATTATTTGTGTTTGGTTCATTAAACGAGAATCAAAGCGGTCACAGGAGCAATTATTTTGTTCCGGGTTGTATACAGGGTCTTAATTGACTAAGTGGTCCTTGGTAAAAATAAATAACACCATCCACTCAGCATGATAGAATGTGATTAGGGATTGTAAAGGGTCAGCAAATACAATCTCCCACAAGCTTTAAAATAGCTCTGGAGCTTCAAAAATGCTAAGTTTTGCTATGTTTTAGAAGTTCAATATCCCTATTGCCTTTATTTCTCTTGTGCTGCTAAAATCGAATCTAGAGAATCTAGAGAATTAGACTTAAGTTATCTTGTGTTACACATAGTTTACCCTGGGTTAACAATTCATCCTGGCTCTTCATAATCTGATATTTTACACTGTACCTTCCTTCATAAATGTTTTTATTTGCATAATTGCAATGCCTGAAACCATGATTGGATAAATCCAGCATGTAACTGGTTTAAATAATGGCTGGTACTTTAACATCAGTGAGAAAAAAGAAAACATTTTGCCACATAAATCCTCCTTTGCTGTTTTAAGCCATCTAAAGCATAGAAAGGCAACAACAAAAAAAAGAAAGAATATTACAGCTAGATGCTTAGCAACACAAGCTAACACTTTTCATGTGGTACACATTTGGCACAGTAATGCAATGATAACTGCTAACTTCACTTCTTAATTACAAGAAGCACAGCTTTTTAAGCATATCGTCGCTGTCGGGCGGAAACCTCGTATGTCCAAATTTTGTCAATTTCATATTTTTTCACATATCGATGCTATTGGTCAGTCCCCACGTGGGTCTGTTATATTTACAAGTTATTAACCAATCTAAAGTCTTGAAAATAGCTTGAGCGCAAATCTCATAACTCCATTGGACACTTCAACTGTCCACCTCTTCCTCACTCCGCGGGAGAGCTTCACGGCATATTTCTCCTCAAGAAGAGTCGCAACGAATCAACACGTCTTCTGAGGTAAATGTCTTCAAAACACTGGGCTCAAAGAAAAAAAACTCTTGACCCCCGCTAATTCTGGTGCTCGTCTGAGGACAGGAATTTAGCGCAAGACAATCCACTGCAACGCGGACTAAACCCTGTGCACTGCAGATAAGGTACGGCGTTTTTTTCATTTCCTGAAAAATAACGGTTTTGGAGATACGAGGATTCCGCCCGACAGTGACGATATAGTCAATATGTATATTCAATCTAATATAGTCAATCCACCTATCGGTATATTTTAGTATGTAGGAGGTAACTAGAGAACCAAAGGGAAACTAACATGGACCTGGAAAAATAAACTAATAAACATAGGTCTCAAGATAAAACCCTGGAACCATGAAGAGTGAAAAAAACTCTGCCATCGTTTCACCCTGATATAAAATTGGGTAGAAATAACTACAAACTCTCTCTCTATGACCATGCCTGTGATCTCCCCAGCTGGCATCACTCTTTAAAGAGTTGAGGAAGCAACACTTCTTGATTCTTCTCTGGCAAGCTCCCAAACAAACAGAGATCCTGCTTATATACAGTACTGGCCACAACAATTAGCTTGAAAGGTGCATTGACTTGCCCGCTTCTGCCCCCACTACTGATCTTAGTGTCATCGTATGATGATGATCAGTGCGGCGCATCCTATTGAAGATGATGCCTTTGAGAAAACAGCTTCATGAACCTTTTTCTATCTTTAAAGTAGTCAGTGTTCAACCACTGTAGGTAATCAGAGAGAAAGACAAAAGCTTGGTTTGCCAAGTGGGGGAGTGGTTATAGATTTGCATCATAAGGAAGGGGATCAGGGACAAAGCAAAAAGAGTAATTACTGAAGTCACACCTCAGTGGTTAAAAAAAAAAAACGCTTTGATTAGATGTTTAAAATGTGCTATTTAAGTTTATACACAAAAGTAGATGGAATTGAGATAAATCATTTGACATCCAGGATCTCCAATGGGATCTTCACAGAGCTTTCCACATTTCGGATATTTATTTGTGCAGAATCCCAGAATCAATCCCAAATTGGTGCAATTATAAAGAAAGCTGGGAGGCCCAACACCTGCTAAAAATGAGGGTCAGTACATCCATGAGCTGCAAGCAAAACTCTGCACACTGGGCCACTTATTCTAGCAGAATTTGCTTCACGGCCTGCAGAGACAACAATAGCTCTTTAATAAGAAATCCAAATTCAAGCAATTTGCACCAGAAGATAAACTCCTTGTATTACTCGTCACCTCTAGCACCGTTCTAGCACTCCCCATGTGGCAAGAGACCATCAAGATCACCCAGTGGGACAAGGAAGTCATCTGTGGGATGCTGTGAACATACAGTACAGGGGAAACCCATGGCAGATTTACCAACCCGGTCTCCTGAAACAGCGCAGGAAGATGGCAGTCGTTGCTCTGGAAACAGTGATGGCAAAAAAGGGATGGGTTGAAGTGGTCAAAAACTTCAATTCTGCTAGAACATCTGTCCCAAGTTGTGTTGTGAGTGAACAAAGTTCAGATCACATAAATGGAAAAATCTAGATACGTAAGTAACAGAGGAGTAATAAAATGAGTTGAACAGCCTTATCGTATCTGTCTAAGCAGAACGGGGTAATGTCATATGAATGCCATTTCCAAGTTAGGTGGTTATCTACAGTAATGCATTGCATTGCCATACTAACAAGCTCATTTTTATTCAACCCTGGGAAACTCCCGTATGATCGTTCCAAGTCTTTCTGGTTAACATTAAAGTACACTTCTTTTCGAGCTTTTCAGGACACCAACTACATTTCAGTACATGACAGTTTTACTGCAATAATTAATTTGGGATGTAAAATTAAAAGAAAGCCCAAAGAAATATTTTAGAATGGAATTTGTGTTCAAGGTCAAGTTGTTCCTTCTGATATTGGTGGAAAAATAACTGTAGAAGAATCACTCTGTTGTTGATTTTGAGATCTACCCAATTTCAGTAATAATACTGTACAATGCAGGATTCGTCCTGTTGATAACCGAGAACGATATTTAGCTGTGAAAAAAACTGAAGGTAGACCACAGCAAAAACACTCAGGTCATAAATGCATAAGAGGAAAAAAAAAGAAAAAAAGAGCGTGACCAGGATACATCATGATATTTTCTTTCTACACAAGCAGCTTGAAGGAAAACCTGTGCAACATCGGTATGAACCCTACACACAAGAGCTTATGTAACACCCGTAACAGACAGGTTGTAAACATGCCAGCAAAGCACAGCAAAGCATGAAATGTATGCTGCCGTATGAAACTGAAGAGAGTGGATTCAGTACCGATGAGACGTGAACATGAATTATTTAGTGGTGCTCAGCTTAAGGTGTTTTAATGCTGTCTTGTTGTGGCTGTACAGCTTTGCATTTAGTAACCCAACACATGAAGAGGATTCACATATGCTAAGCAGTTTTAAATACACACTGCTGACAAGATCTATGGCTACTAATAATTTCAGATCATAAAAAAAAAATCATACAAATGTACTTTCTGGTACACGTAACGTATAGACACTGGCACTCTATTTTCCGCAGTGAAGAGTTTAGCAATTTGGGTGACCGACATGAATACCGCTAGTGTTAAATTCATAGTTAATTCAGCTACACATCAATAAACACAACTACACAACACAAACCCAAGTGATTACTGATATGTAGTACATGGTCTATGTTTTATAGACAGAAAGGTGTCAGATGTAACAGATGCAATTACCTCATCAAAGCGGTCCAACACTGAACCTGACAGCTAGAGAGAGCCAATGTCAAACAGCCACAGACAGTGTCACAGAGATTTGAGAGGTGGCTTATTAAAGTCAAACCAAAGATAGAAACAGTGTCACACAAAATCAACCTTGAGCAAACTACCCTGACATACTCGAAAAAGGTCCTCTTGAAAAAAATGTAAAATCATAACATGGGGGTACGGAGGACTTGAGAAGAGAATTAGAGGTTTCCTCTGTGGCAGCTTCACATGCATAATTTATTACTGAGCATTTATAGGCAATAAGCATCAAGAGATTCAGTGTCTCCAAAGCCACCAAAGACCAAACCACAGGTATTCAAACCAACTACAAGCTACAAGGATCAGGGCTGGATTTAAAACCAAGTGCAACTACACTCCAACATCAACAACAGAGACCCAAGTGACTTTCAAAAGGTCCATTCAAATTCCAGAGAGCCTCTCGTATTTCCATGTGCATGTACAGAATTAAGCAGACAACTTTATCCAGAGTTAAACGTGCTTGACATTCTCCACCAGAACATATCCTAGTGGTTGTATACTGTAGAAAAGGTCAAGATCCACTGCCATAAAATCCATCAAATAGTAAAAATCTCACCAACCAGACCAACAATCTTAGCAACTTGCAACTAAACTTGACCAATGATAAAGAAAGCAAGCAAGAAAGAAAATAGCATCAAACTACAATTTCATAGCCACAGGATGCACCAGCATCCAGAAATAGACTCACTAATAATTAGACATCCAACCAACTACGTTTACAGGATTTGGCGACACCATTATCCAGAGCGACTTACATTTATACCAATGGATAGGTTAACAAATACCATAAATAGAATAAAAACTATAAGACTAACAGATAACACACTTCATGCACTTCCAAAACCCATTGAACATAAATAAGTTTTAAGTCGGGTTCTAAACCTGGAGACCGTAGGGGCCTGTTTAACATACAACGGCAGGTTGTTTCACAACCTTGTGGCAGCATCTGATCAGCTGATCTATGCGACCAGACAGGACTGTAAAGATGAACCAGTTCAGTGAGATTTGGTGGAGCAACACCATTTAAGGCTTTAAAAACAAACAAAAGACTTTAACTTGAGAAAGAAAACATGCGCATATTACACCGATACTGGGTCAAGTTTAAAGGATGAACCGCACAAAATTTCTACAAATTTATGCGTGCCGCATACTTCTACAACTGAGCAATTGGGAGTTAAGGGCCTTGCTCAGAGAATGTGAAAGTGAAAGTGACGTGACATACGGCTAAGTATGGTGACCCATACTCAGAATATGTTCTCTGCATTTAACCCATCCAAAGTGCAGACACACAGCAGTGAACACACACCCAGAGCAGTGGGCAGCCATTTATATGCTGTGGCACCCGGGGAGCAGTTGGGGGGTCAGTTGCTTGCTTAAGGGCACCTCAGTCATGGCTGGCCCAAGACTCAAACCCACAACTTTAGGGTTAGGAGTCAGACTCTCTAACCATTAGGCCACGACTTCCCCCCATGTTGGTAAGGCTGTGGGTAAGGTGTTGGACTACTGATCGGTAGGTTGTGAGTTTGTATCCCATGTCCACCAAGCTACCACTGCTGGATCCCTGAGCAAGGCACTTAACTCTCAATTTCTCCTTTGTATAAAACGAGATAAAAATGTAAGTCACTCTAGATAAGAGCGTCTGCTAAAGGTTGAAAATTTTAACCTAATAATTTTAACCTAAAAATTTTAAGCTACCACATGCCCTAGCATGATCAACCACAAAAGATGGTCAATAGACCTCAACAAGCAAGGAATCTCTCACCTAAGACTACTGAAGACACTCCACCTACCAAAAGAACAACCATCATAAATCTCATTATCAGTAGACTTCAATGACTAGGGATACCCAATACAGCCCCCAATCAGTCCCAATCAACCCCCACCGACCCACCCCCAAACTATCATGTACTCCACCAACCTGCAACAAACACATTCACAAGAAAGAATCTTACTAACAACCAGAAACCCTACAATCCAGCAGAGACCTTCTTTCCACCAAGCAATCAACCAACAAGAATAGTAATATCTGTTAGAAACTAACAAAGAAAAGAAAGAACACAACCACAAAACAACACAAATCTTACCAACCACCAGAGACCCCACAGACCTCATTTCACCAAGCAACAATGATCTGATTTTAAATCAAGCCTTTATTTAAATAAACATCCAGAATCCAAGAATATAAGAAGCAACAACCAGGTACAAATAATCCAGTGAAGTAGCAAGAGGATGTCTTTTAGATAAAAACTATAAAGCACTTCTCTGATACACTTTGGATACAGACATCAAATACCACAAATGCAAATTTAACAAGTTCTCCACGAAGATAAAGTAAATGAAAGAATGGAAAGAATAATGTAAGGTTTGTTTCCACAGAACTTTGGAGATTATTACATTGTTCATCACGATTAGAACTAAAAGAGAGTAGAAGAGGCCTCAAGATTCTGAATAGAGATTTTTTTTTTTAATAATAAAAGAAAAAACTAATGAAGCAAAGGTACTTTTAGAGAGTCACTGGTTCACTTCCAATACTGAGGAATTTTTTGGGGGGTTTGGATCCATTGGTATGTTCTGGGAATCATTTTTGTCAAGCAGCTTTTATTAATATTCGGAAGAGTTTAATTTTCGGCAGCTAACTTTGGGGAAATTTTCACATCTGTGCACATGATTTATAGCGCTGCATTGCTCTCTCAGCATTATGTCCTTCTGCTAAAATTCATGAGACATCAGAATGAAACTTTTCCCCCCACAGTGAAAAAGCTATAAAAACACAGACACTTCCTACTTTTTTGATGCAATAGCGCATATTAAAATGCAGTTCTACCTCATCTTTAGACTCGTACTTTAACAGCAGGATGCTGAAGCACTCAGTATTCTCATCTCCACTCAACTGAAAAGCAGCTAATGCCTGATATATTGCCTTTGTGAATTAGCATATAAATAAGCAGCGTACTTATAACGTCCGATAGCCAACCTGCATTGAGTAGATTTTGCATTAATATAAAATAGACTATGTGGTAGATGTTGTGCTGTCAGTTATCAATAGCTAAGTTTTTCGCAATGGACACAAGAATTGGCCAACTTGTACTTGAACCTTGATCATAATCGGCGATAAAAAATAACGACTAGCATTAAAATATGGAAATAAAAGTACAAGATAGATTAAAAAAAAAAAAAAAAAAAGACTTCTCAAAACCCACTCAGATTTTAGTGCCTTTATTCAGCAAGGAACCAAGAAGTGATAGAAAATTAGCTAAACCTACCGTGCAACACCTTTTTCCCCCTTGTTACTTAAAGGTAAGGTTTCCGTTGTTTGAGAAATGCTTCAGAAAACTGCGTCGGGCCAGCAAACAAAACAAAAACAAAAACGTGTAGCCAATGAGCAGAAAGGGGCGTGTCTTGTCAATATGGGTGAGAGTGTTCAGTGCGCATGTGTGACATTAGCAGAAAGCGGTTTTAACATTGACACGGAGGATAAAAACAAAGAAAGAAAGCAAAGAAAGGCTTACGATAAGGCAAGAAGTAGGACGTGTTAATATAGGATCAGCTTTCCAGCGTTGGAAAGAACTGAAAGTCTTCCACGTGAAAAAGAGCTAAACCTTTCACGGTACAACACACAGTACTACAAAAACACATTTGTATTACCATAGTATTACTCATTGAGTTCATTTTTTGATAAAAATATCACCTCGGCCAGCTGCCCCAGCAGGTTCCACCATAATACTTGTCTGGGTTATACTTGGATTATACTTGTCTGGTGTATGTGTGGGGTGGAGCTATCAAAACAGGGGTGGGACCCATTTGGGTTAGGGGCATGTTTGTTTTGGTGATTTCAAATGTCAACATTGGCTTTCAAACAACGGAGACCCCACCTTTAAATATTAGCCAGGTAAAATAGAAATCCTCAACACAACCTAGCTAAATGCTAAGAGCTAACATTACTAAATTTTGTTTTGAGGGTCCATGGAGTAAACATGAGTCTATGCTAACTAAATACATCATTAATTCCAAATCTCTTATGTTAGCTAGCATTATGATAACTCCATTATGAGCAAACAAACTAACTGAATGCTGAGCTAAATTTTGAACATTTTTATTTCTAATCTCTGTTAGTTGGGCTGATAATTCTGACTAGACAAACATGAGCTAAAGCTAAATAGCAACAGCTTAATTTCTCAGCTCTAATATTACCCGTCCTGGTAATACCAATGAAAAGAATTAACTGAAAGCAAATTGCTAACATTTTGCTAAATTTTGTTTTTAGCTTTCTTGGTATAAACATTGGCTAATGCTAACTAACCACAGCTTTATCGATAATCACTAAGGTTAGTTAGCTTGATTAAAAACTCTGTTTACATATTAGCATTAAGCTAGTTTGTGTTGTCACAACAAATTAGAGATTAGGAATAAAACTGTTTTTAGTTAGCGAATGATTTCTTATTTTCCTTGGGGAAGATATCAGCTAAGGGTGACTAGGGACCGCATTTGTCCTAATCTTGCAAATATTTATTTAAAAAAAAAAAAAAAAAAAAAAAAACCTCACTAAAGAAGCAAGGTAAATGCTAATATCTGGTTAGTATTGAGAGAATAAGAATAAAGCTGTACTTTTTGTTACTTATTCATCATATAGACTCGAGGATCAGGAAGAAAAAAATGCTTTATCCATCATAAGTCTGAAAAACAAAGCGAGAGAGAGAGAGAGAGAGAGAGAGAGAGAGAGATTCTGTTCTCCTTCATTCCCAGTGATCAGATATAAGGAGTGTGTTTGCATTGACAGATTGCTGTTTTTAGTTCATGTTGTAGCACTGAGCTTTTATCTGAAGGGCTCATTTAGAAAGATCTGATTTGAAAGAGATTGAAATTGGTGCAGAACTGCAGCTCAAACAAACAAAAAAGAAAAAGAAAACAACAAAATACGCTCAGAGATAGAGAGAGAGAGAGAGAGAGAGAGAGAGAGAGAGAGAAAATGATCTGTAAACACTGAACACATCTGAAAACATGGATCTGATGGGACACAAATGACTCCCGACTAAAAAAATACAATCTGTGTGTGTATTAAATCTCAAGAGCTCTGACTACATTTCAACAGCATGAGTGAGTCATATAAAGATGCTCAACTCCATCCCAAATCAGCCGGCCTACGCGGAATCATGACTGTCAAACTGTAGGAACTTGTTTCTGTCGTGTTTGAGAATCTACGGAGATTTATCTCACAATCGTGAGCATAAAACTACAACAGATCCAAAATCACAACAACCTAATCTTCGACTAAACAAAATCCTAAAACTTAACAAAACAGCAAAACACAGCAGGTTTGTTGACACAGCAGCAAACACACAACAAATCACTAAACATCAGGTTAAAAAAAATTGCATAAAAAACACCAGCAAAAAACACAAATCGCAAATTTGAAACATAGCAAAAAAAAAAACACGAATCTGTAGACAAAGCAGCGAAAAACATTACAAATCACAAAAACACAGCAGCAAAAGCCGCGTTCACACTGCAAGTCTTAATGCTCAATTCGGATATTTTGCTCAGATATTTTGATCTGATTTTTTTGTTTGGCTGTTCACATTACCTTTTAAAATGTGGCCTATATCAGATACCAGTGTGAACTGTTTGCTGTTTCGAACTGACCCTCATGCGCAAACGAACAATAACAATGACGTCACGCGCAGCACGCCATTGCGCTAAAGTTGGCGAGGTTATGGAGGAAGTAAGCATTTTCGCTTTTCTTTCTAAATGTTTGTGTAATGGCAGCACAGAGACGCAGTGTTTTTAAAATTTTCGGATTTCGAGGGCAACTTTTGATTATTTGATCCATTTTGTAGGCGTAGTCACGTTTGTGTGTGTACTCGCCGGCGCATAATTGTGTCGAATGTCGATGTAGATTGACGTAAAAGTCGCATCAAATCCGCCTTGGTTGTTCACACTGCGGCCACATTGGAAAAAATCTAATTTTTGTCTGATTCAGGACCACATATGGAAGTGGTCTGAATTTGATTTGAAAAAAATCAGATCTGGGCTAGATTTGAGTGTTCACACTACTCCTGAAGAAGTCTGACCTGGACACTTGACCCCAAAAAAAATCAGATTTGGGCCACTTTTGCCTGCAGTGTGAGCGTAGCCAAAAACACTTCACAAAATGGCCACATCCCAAAAATACAACAAATCTATAGACATAGCATCAAAAAACGCATCAAATAATCACAAATCTAAAGATAAAACAGTAAAAACACAATGACAAATCACAAAATTGCAACACGGTCAGAAAAACAACAAGTCATTTCACAAAACAAATCCTTGACTTAGCAGCAAAAACAAAAAAAAAAAAAACACCCCAAAACACAACAAAACTAACAGTAAATCTAATCTGTTGTTGTTCTTGTGTAGAAGAATAATAAAACTGAGGCTGTGATGGGGAAAATAATCAGCCTCGGGATGACAACAATGCAGAGACGCTGCTTCATCACACAACTCATTCAGCTCAGTTTCCAAGTGAACACAGATTTCAGGCTGATTGCTGCTTTAAACCCTGAATTAACTTGATAAAGTGTTTGAGGGCCAGAAGGAAACGTGTGGAATCTGGGATCTCTTGTTCTTAAAGTTACTGTGTGAAATTTCTCCTCCTCCTTCAGGGAGATCCAAATTCAGATGCTGCAGTTCCACTCAGCTGGAGGCTAAGCAGCCTTTTAGACATCTGTAATGGGAATTTTACACGCATCGGATAAACAAGGAGGTGAAAGTTATTTACGAAAAACTTTTTCTCTAACTTGCAATTTTCCACCTGGACTGCTGTTTTTTTTTTTTATTTTATTTTGTTGCTATTATGATTATAACTTGGGTACGAGTGCTTGATGCGTAACATCTCACAGCGAGTTCCTAGCATAGGTTTAACTTCAAAGACTGACTTTAATTTCTTTTAGAAGACTGGAGTATAATCATGATTATAGCGGTTATAACCTTCACTAAGTCACTTGTTATATTCTGCAGCTATTCATGTTGATGTTTTCAAGTACAGGAGCGTTCCTTTTGGATAGTAGTTGTCATGGCAACTGGGTGCAAGTCAGGTCGCACACTGACTTGGTATTATGTCAGCCTTATGTCAAAAAAATTTAATGACACTTCACTCAGTCATGATGCCAATTTTATGGCACAAAATTAAGGGTAGTGTTCATAATCCCTTCATAAACCCACATAAACATTTATAAAGGCTTATTAAAGCAGATAGATTTAGTCAGTTTTGCTTTTTATGAAGATACTGAAGATGAGCCATTGACTGGGTGAATAAATTGACAAGCATATGATGAATTACTATACAATACATTAAAGCTTTATAATAAAGTGACATATGGAAGGTTAAAGCCTAGAGAATCATAACACTAACAGAAGCAGTATGATGAAATTTGCTTCTAAACAAAATGAACATTCAAGATCACACAGCACTACAAAGCCATTTGTTATAACCTTTCAAATTTACAGACGGAATAATGTCACCTGACTTAGCTCTTATGTCAACTGGCCCACAAAACAAACATGGACATGATAAGTGTTTGTGTTGTATAAGCCTTTGTAGAATGTTTATGTAGGTTTGTTCCATGTGTCCAAATCTTACATAAGTCCTATGAAGCATGATGAATGCTAACCTTGATTTCTTTTTTAACCAAAAAACTGAAAAAAAACCATCATACATAATACATTTATCCATTTTTTTGTGATGATTGTTTACACAAGTTTATGCCAGGTTATAATGTTCTTAAGAAGCTATTCATATAAACCTATGAGCGTCAAATTGAATTCTTTCAAGTTTGTATCAGAAATGTTAGCGCACAATTTTTTCATGCTTCATGTAGTAAGACCAGGTGAATTCTCTCTTTTTTTTTTTTCCTTTCTCCCTTCAGCTAGCCTCGAACTGTTATTGCTTGTCAGATATGGTTGACCAAATGGGATTTACCGATGTGTGTGTGTGTGTGTGTGTGTGTGTGTGTGTGTGGTGTGTGTGTGTAGTAGACAGTAGCGTCAATGGGATAAGTGTTGAGATCCGTGCTGTGGGTGTTTGATAGCTGTGTGTTTGAGCATGCTGTGAAGTGACACACTGTCTCTCAGCATCTTCACCATCATCGATCATCTCCACACATCTCGCCTTTTTTTTTTTCCCAGGATTTTTTAATTCTCCGACTGAGACATGTTTCGCATCGAAGGTGGTCCGAAATAAAAATAAAAGTAAAACTCACAAGACAAGAGACATTTTGGATATAGACTGCCAGGATATTAGATACACCTGTCAGGTAACTTAAAATAAATAAATAAATAAATAAATAAAACCTAGTTGTGAGTTCAAGAAACGATTAAAACAATGGTTTTGTGGAAAATATTCCTCTTAACTGTCAACAATTTGCCCACAATTACAATGTTTAATTGACTCCATAATGAAAATTCGTACTTTTTATCCGTTTATGGTAACATTGGATGCTACGGAATTAACAAGACACGTTATAGCAGCTTTAAACACTCGTTCCTTCACAGAGTACTTCTCCTATACAGTACATTATCTCAGGGACCCTGCTGCTAAGAAAATGTGTTCATTCTAGTATTACTGCACGCAATATTGTCTGAACATACAGTATTTAGATACAGTATTTACAGTGGTCGGTGCGGTTTCTGCTTATTGTCTTTTGTGTATTGTCTTTTTTGTATTTTTTGTAGTCTTGTAACATTTCGTCTGCACTGTCTTTTGTTTTGCACTGTCTTGCACTGTGCACCAGGTTGCACAGTTGCACTTTATGTATCTAGGACTACTTACTAGGTCCTTAGCTCTGTCTTTGTTTTATGTAGCACCACGATCCTGGAGAAATGTTCTCATTTCCAGCTTTCCTTCTTTCTGTTAAAGTGCAGACACTGGAGACTCCTTTAATAACTGTTACATAATCATTTCCATCCAAAGGGATGTTACTATAGAAGAAAAGATACAAGAAACATACATGTAACTATAAATGGATAAAAACTATGATTTTTATTCTTCGGTTGAAAGTTGTAACTGTTCTGGTGCACATGGAATTATTGGAAAATGTAACAGTATTTTATTCCTCATGAATTTCCATATTTTCTGTAAATCATATAATAAGCTCCATATTTGGTATCTTTAAGTACTACACTGAAGCTCAATCCCTGAAACATCCAAGAATGACACGCGACATTCATTTTTCACTTATTGTGCCTCGTGTTAGTAAAAGGTCGTCTTTTTGTGTCTGTACACACTAAGCTTAGTCCTGATTCACCTCAACACTGTGAATACACCCACAATGCCTTTAGCGATTCTCTCCTCACACTGTTACACAAGCTCGAAAGCACTGTTCAGCTGCAGCTCCTTCGGCCGGGTTTTCGCTCCCAGCGAACAGCAGTCTTGTTTGAAATTCAATTTCCCTCCATGCAGAGCTTGTACACAATTTGTTTTTTTTTTTGTAAATACAGTGTGTTGATGCCTGGAGCGCTGTGTAGCATTTTAGGTTACATGTTTACCGAAGTAACAGAAGAAGACTGAAAGCTTGCTGAAGAGGTAGTTGATGTGTAAGGTTGGAGGTTAAAAGATAGAATTCTTAAACAAACAGTGTTCCCTACATTACCCATAATGCAGCTAGAGATTTAATTAAGTGCTACGCGAAGATAGTGACGCAGCAGCGCTGTATTTATTTAGTCATTCAAATACGGTTACAGGCACCGTTGTGCTCATCAAGCTGTACTATAGATCGCTAACTAGCAAAACTTACTCAGACTTTGCATTGTAAAGATGCATTGCATTCTGGGACTTCCTCTTGCATCACTGCTTCCTCACAGATATGGTGATTGTTATTCATGAGATCTGTATTATTCAGTCTTCTATTAAACATTATTGTACAGTAACTGCACATTCACATCGCACTGTGGAGGTCAGGGGTTCGAGTCCTATCTCCGTCCTCTGTGTATGGAGTTTGAATGTTCCCTCAGGGTACTAAGGTTTCCTTACCCGGTCCAAACACATGCATTGTAGGCTGACTGAAATCTTTAAAATGATCATACTGTTTAAATGAGTGTGTCCTGGTCTATAACTATGGGTATGAGGATCAACCTGTGCCACTGGCTGAACAATACATCCATCTATCCATCCATCCATCCATCAATCCCCAAACCATCCAGCCATCTATTTATCCCCAAACCATCCAATCTAATCCACCTATCTAAACCAGCCACCCATCCACCCACCCATCTGTCAACTCCACCTACCCATCCATCCATCCACTCCCAAACCATTCAGCCAACTATCCAGCCAACTATCCATCCATCCATCCATCCATCCAGCCACCTCTCCATCTACACGTCCACCCATCCATTTGTTGTTCTATTATAAAATGTTGTCAAAGCAAAAACTTTATTGTATTACAAAAACCAGCTGTGTGAATAAACCCTACACCAGCAGCTGTTCTAGATACAACACACAGGTATGTACTTTACACCGCATCATTTAAGATGTTGTGACGTTTTTAATCTCACGTTTGTCTTTTTCTCACAAAGAGTGCAGGATCCTAGAAATACTCTAGAACATGATGTTATATAATCCATGAGAAACCAAGAACTTGATTGTGTGTGTGTGTGGTGTGTGCGTGCTAAAATGCCCGTCATTTTTTTTTTCCCGCCAAGATAAATTCCTCTAATTATAAAAAAGCATCCTCAAGCATTGTTTTTCTTGAAACATTTCCCACATGGACGTTGACAGTAATTCAATGGTGCAGCCACTCAATCATCAGGGAAAAAAAATAATTAAATAAATAAATTCAGACATACTGATTGATTTAGACTAAAAACAATGCATGTGTGTTATAATCCAGGACCAGAGTAGCGTAAAGGCAATGTTTATATAGAAAGACATATTCTGTAATTATATGAATGACAGCTTTTTTTTTTTATACATCAGTCAAGACTTTGATTGATATGAACTTAAAACCTATTTAAAAATAAATGTAAATAACTTCATGCTGTTTTGAATAAGAATTCCTTTCAAACCCCAGATTCGCTAATAATAGAAACGAGTCTTTATCTCAAACCATCTGTAGCACAAATTCGAAGCTAATCATTCAAATCAAAAGTGAAGAGAAAAGTAACAAAAACAGGCATTAAAAAAAAAAAAAATCAAAATGCATATCATTAAAATAATAAATATCTTCATTTGTTGATTGGAACGAGTCGTAAGCGCTACGTATTCACGTTCTGTTAACTATTTATAACAGTTATAGTTATTTATATACAAATGCATTACAAATACTGCTATGAAGCGAGTTCATAATTTCTAACATCATGTGTGTGTATTTAAAAAAAAAAAAAAGAGTCGGAGTTTGTCGGAAAATTAATCCAGATATTTCCCTTCGGCCATGTTTTTCACTCATAACCTTCCCGGTGATGATGATTAGCATGAGCAAAATGCAACACGGCTCAGTAGCATAATTTATTTTCAGAGAGTACCGAGGCAGAAAATCTTTAGCCTCCTTTATTATTTCTACTAAACCTTATTAAGACACGCATATTTCAGGCTTATTTTGTCCGTTATTACACAGAAGAGCACGGTCCTGATTAACTCTCTTTGTCTTGTAAGAACACGTTCTTTGTTAGCGGCTCATTTAGACTTAAAGGCTTGGGGTAATGGGAAGAAAATGCTAATGTGCAAAGAGAAACGGAACGCTAATATTTGACGAGTAATAATAAATGAAGGTAATATTGCTTGCCCTTTTAATGATTTATGCTGGGAGATTCCGTTTCCTCTTCTGTCGTCTGGAACGTACTTTGTGTATACAGACTTTGGTGTGGGGGGGAAAAAAAAAAGAAATCTTCAGGGTTTAATCTCACAGTTTCTTAATATAAAGTAGGCGGAGCCAGGAAAAGTTTCATTAAAAGTTCAAGCTGTGTGAGGACGAGATATTTATATTACTTTAATATTTATATTACTAAAGATATTCATATTATTTTAAGCCCCGGCTTAAAGGTGGGGTGCACAATGTTTGAAAAACGCTTCAGAAAACTGAGTCGGGCCGACAAACAAAACAAACGTGTAGCCAATGAGCAGAAAGGTGCGTGTCAGAAAGAGAGTGTTCAGTGCACATGTCTGACGTTAGCAGAAAACAACTGAAACATTGACATGGCGGATACCTGCCATTACCTCTGCCTCAGGTTCTGGGTGTTGAACGTCGTCTTCCACGTGAAACGGAGATAAACCTTTCACGCTACAACACACAGTACTACAAAAACACATTTGTATTACCATAGTATTACTCATTGTGATCATTTATTGATAAAAATATCCCCTCGGTCAGCTGCCCCAGCAGGTTCCGTCATAATAGTTGCCTGGGTTGCGTATGTATGTGTGGGCGGAGCTATCAAAACAGGGGTGACACCCATTTGGGTTAGGGGCGTGTTTGTTTAGGTGATTTCAAATGTCAACATTGGCTTTCAAACATCGTGCACCGCACCTTTAAAGACATATAAAGGCTTCTTATGTCGTAGCTGTGGAGGTTAGCAGACAGACGGAACATAACTCCTGACTTTTCTCTAACAGCTACAGTAGCATCCAACCATCCTGAAATAATTCTCACTATTATAAAGATGATTATCAACTAGCTAGTTAGACGTTTTCGATGGTTGCGTTTTAGTTGTCCAGTTTTTAATCATCAAGTTGAGCCGAGTTTTTTTTTTTGTTTGTTTGTTTTTTTAACAAACAAAACACCAAATTAACAAATTCAGGTCAATTCAGAAGCGACTGTTTTTTAGTTCATTAAAATAATTTCAGCATATTTAGCCGTTTTCTCACTTGCTTGTAGCGTAGCTCAGCAGCATGACAAGTGGATTCTTCAGCCCTGCATAAGATTATATTACAAAGAATGAATAAAATCATTACAATTTTTATACGAGAGGTTTAAATATTTAGCACTTTAGACTTTACACTCGCATTTTGAATCAGGTGGCGTGTAAACATAATGCGAGTTCTGTTCAAAATTGAACTTTCAAGCAACGTACGCTAGGAGTCTTATGTTGGTGAGACTTGAAGCTGATTAATCGCGGATTGCATTTCAGAATCTCCTCCTGGATCAAAAAACCTAGGATACAAATATTTTTTGAGCTATTTCTAGCATTCTCCATAGAGCAAAAAAGAACTCGTAAAGAATGGGTAATTTTTTAACAGGAGTTTTGGCTAAAAACGTTTCTCCTTGAACTAAAAAAACAACAGTACGTTCTGTTGGTGTCTCACAGGTTTTAAAGGAATTCTTATACTTAAGCAGCCATCACAGATAAAGTTCTTTTAAAAATCTCCGTTAATGTTTCTCCACAAGCTCCGAGGTTCTGTTTGGCCTGCATTTCCCCTGGCACAAAGACACGAGCCCTTTGCCCAGATTCTGAACCTATTACATGATCGACTCCTCTGGCTCAGAGTGTCATCCTGCCTTCCAGAGCTGATCTGAGGTTTGTTTGGAGAACACAAGACGTTCATTTCAAATAATGTTTCTATAACACTTTATATAAGCACCTTCTTAATGTGCTCTTTACAACTCCTGCTAAACTAAACCTACGAACTATCAGCCGGCTAACAGCAGGCCAACAGCTGACCAAGTCGACAACACCTGTGTCACAGAAAGTAGTCGTGTTACGGCACTTTCCTGCTTTCTCAGTGATGTCAGTGATCTTCTGATATGTTGATGCGATTTAATAGTGATTAGCATCATGTTGCATAGCATAACACTGTAATAGCGCTTTGTTGTAGCATTATCGTCATTTATTTAAAAATGAATAAATAAAAATTAAATTAAAGCTTAGTTTCTATCCTACAGCTCTTATTACATTTTGACTCATAAAATATTTGATTTTATTTCCTCTTTTTTTCCTTTTAGATTTTGTTTTCAGACATTTAAGCATTATGTTAAGGTAATATATTCTGCATATATTTACAGGCATGTAAAAACATGAGGTTTAACATTTGCATATATATTTTAAATAATTTTGTAGAGTCTTTTTCTTTCTTTCTTTCTTTCTTTCTTTCTTTCTTTCTTTCCTTCTTTTTCCCCCTTTCTTTTCCCCCTCCTTTCTCTCTCTTTCTTTCTTTTCCCCCCTCCCTCCTTTTATTTATTTCTTTCTCTTTCTTTCTCTCTCTCTCTCTCTCTTTCTTTCTCTCTCTCCCCCTCCTTTCTTCCCCTTTCTCTCTTTCTTTCTTATCCCTCTCCTTTTCTTTCTTTCTCCCCCCACCTTTCTTTCTCTCTCTCTCTCTTTCTTTCTTTACTAAAGTGCCGAACAAAATAACCAAGAACTTAAGAAGCTTCAAATTCAAATGTTGTACTTTTCATAAGCTGTGGGATGTGTGTATTGGGATGTGGTAGCTCAGTGGTTAAGGTGTTGGGCTACTGATCGGAAGGTCATGGGTTCGAACCCCAGGTCCACCAAGCTGCCACTGCTGGGCCCCTGAGCAAGGCCCTTAACCCTCAATTGCTCAGTTGTAAGTCACTCTGGATAAGGGAGTCTGCTAAATGCTGTAAATGTAAATGTAAATGTAAATAAGCTTTAATCTAACTTAAAAAAAAGTCTATATATATATTATATATAAATAAAAATTAAATAAATAAAGGACAAATAGGAAAAAAGGATTATAAAAAAAAAAATCTGTGACTGGCTCTCTAAATTTAAACAATAAATAAATGATTAAATGAATGAATCAATCACATGATCTAACAACACAACACCAACAAAAAGGCAAAACAAAAATTTAAATGTATTTCTAACCACTGGTTAAAAAGATTTTGCCAGACTGCTATACCATGATGCCATCAGTGTCTTCTCAAGAAACAACAAAGACACAGAGCCTAAATTAAGGATCTGGTCATTCTTTTTATACGACATGCGTTAGAAGAAGCCGAGGAACAGATTCTGACAACGGAAGTGTTTGTATTATCAGCATCGCGGCCTGGTTCTTGATGAATTATAGTAGCGGACACACAGATAACACAGAAAGTCAGTTCTATTATTGAATCAACAACTGCACATCAATCACTTGGCCAAAGTTTCTGCTCTAACACACGTCCATGAAGCAATACAGCATCACAATAGCAGCAGATCCCAGAAAACACTACAGAAATGTCAGCAAATGATTTATTAAATGTTTACTCTAAGCTCCTTTTTTTTCTTTTCTTATAAACTCACACTACCTATAAAAGATGAATGCTAAAAGGAATAAAAGTCTGAAGCTTTTGCTAGCATCAATAAAACATGACTCGCTGTGTTTGGACATCAGCAGAGATGGAGCTGTCTGTCTGCATTACTATAAAATAGAACATTGGTAGCTTGATGGATCACTCAGAATATTATAACAATATCACTATAAAAAACAGGATGGATTCTCAGAGAGAGAGAGAGAGAGAGAGAGAGAGAGATCGCTTTAATCTGGGGAAACTTCAAGCAACAAAACAAGCGAATAAAAAAAACAAACAAAAAAAAGCAATAAAAAAGAGAGTAGGATCATTAGCATAGAATCAAAATCTAAGTCGGAAAACCTCAAAATTAGCAAATAATATTCTGGCTGTTAATCTTTTTAAATAATAAGGTCTGAATGTTGAAGGCTCTACAGTACATGGTATATTTATACATTACATGGCTGGTGCAACTCATGTGTGTCTTACAGGAAACGCTTATGTAAAATTCTACACCAATTCAGTATTTTGTTTACATTTCCATTTTTTTTATTTAGGTACATTGGACAGGATTAGGAACGAGTACATCAGATTGACAGCTCATGTTGGACGTTTGGGGGACAAAGTTAGGGAGGCCAGATTAAGATGGTTTGGACATGTTCAGAGGGGGGAGAGTGAGTATATTGGTAGGAGAATGTTGGACATGGAGCTGCCGGGCAGGAGGCAAATAGGAAGGCCAAAGAGGAGGTATATGGATGTAATTACTGAGGATATAATGCTAGTGGGTGCAGGTGTTGAGGATGCAGAAGATAGGGATAGGTGGAGAGAGATGGTTTGCTGTGGAGACCCCTAAAGGGAAAAGCCGAAAGAAGAAGAAGAAGAAGAAGATCAAGAAGAAGGTACATTTTCCAATAAAACAGTAGTTGAATTTAACAAATCTTTCCAATCCATTCACATCGTCCGAGCACCGCCATCACGCCAGTCTACGTACATGATCACCACAGGTTATACTCCCCTATGGTCCTTTTGTGAAGTTTGTATTCATAAGTTTGGAATTTGGATAATTATGACTCCAGGTTTGATTGGAAAAAAGAAGTACATCACCTTTTTAAGTACAAAAAAAAAGTACAGTAAGGTATTTTATTTAACTCTACTTCTTGACAAGGAAGATAACTTTAGATAAGATTTTTTTATGATGTTAATAAAGCTAGTATAAAAGCTTTATATACCATTTAAAATGACATAATTCTCAATATTTATTCTTAATTAACATCAGTAGAGGCTGCATTGAAGAAAATGACTGTTTATAGCTGCTGTAACAAACGACAACATTCATATCATTCGTAGTATTATACCTACTATACCTACTACCATGCTAATGTCAATGCTGTAGTGAAAATACAACCAAACATCAACCAAATAAGCCCTGCATATGGACGGACCTATGCTGGTCCCTTTCCCATTACAAGATGTGGTACAAGGGTGCCAATATCCCCCCCAATAATCCCATAACTTTTGGCTTACTATGTAGTTATATAATATATAATATAAAACTCTTCTTCTTTTAAATTCTCACTGAGGGCTAAAACCCCCTAAAGATGAAATCCTAGAACCGCCCCTGTTGTCCACTTTATAAAATTAAGTCATTAATTCTTGCATGTAGAAAATAAAAAGGTAAATATTTAAGTTGACGCTGGAGACTCCTTTTAAAAAGACATGTTATATAAACAAAATCTTCACTATATCAGCGATTGTGTCTCTTTAATCTGTGGATCTGGTCTGTCCACCAAAAAGGTTCCTGAACTCTTACAACAGACAACGTATGAAAAAATGAACATGATCAGAAGACACCTTCAGACTAATCCGAATCTTAATTGTATCTCAACTCCGTCATTTGCGTAGAAGGACTGAAGGAAGAGGAAATTAGTGCAGAGGATTGAACTGGACCTGCTCGTCCTACCCATTATCACTCGGCTATAAACACACACCGATGACCAGCGCTATCTTAATTTTAACTTTCCCGACTTAATTTTAGGCTTCAAAGCATTACCCATTTATTTCGTTTATGAAGGGTAGCTGAGAGAAATGGACCTTTCAATCTTCAAATTGCATAATTATACACACGGACATTATAATCTTCTCAAATTCTCACTAGTCCAAAGTGGTTCGATGTCACTCCCAGTTTGTCCCCTCACTTAGAATATCAATTATTTGGCAGTGGTTGATAGATGATGACTGATGATCGATGGCTTCCCACCAAAACCACTCAATCACAGAATCCCTTTCAATTCCTCTCAGCAGGAGCTTCGCTCGTAATAGCTGCGCCACAGAAAGAGCTCAAATTCTATTAAGTTTTTATAGCCAGAGATATTTCAATCCTGAGGCACTGAAAGCTCTCATTTTGGGATAAAGCAGTGAATCATGGCAGAAGTCCATCCATTATCAGGGAAACGCCACACTTGCAGGGGTTGAAGATTGCAGCTGGCAGAAACTCGTACTATAATTTACTATTATCTAAAATTCATTCATTCGTTCATCTCTAGTCATTGGTTTATCCTGGAACCAAGGTGTATTCCAGAGATACCGGATGTAAAGCCACACCAGCTTCCACTAAGAGCAATTTAAAATAGTCAACAAACCCAACATGAGATTGGGAGGAAACCAGTGGAACTGGAGAAACCCTCATGGGCACAGAGATGATATGCACCAAGATATACTGTAAGTGTGTTCTTTTACTGTGTAAAGAGAAATCGTGTATGTGAGGTTGCAATGCCACCTTCTCTACCACCCGCCATTTGGAACTCTTGGTTGAAATAGATTTTTTTTTCCCCATTTAAAGAAAGAGAACTTATAATTTCCAATACGTTGATGACTTATTGTGACATTCTACGAGTACTACTGAAACAAAAATACATAATATATATATATATAGTTTCAACCAAACAAATCACGGTAGGCTACGGTAGCTATAGCTATTGGGTTTAGTAATAATACAACAAGAAATTAGGTAGTAATAGCTAAAAACATGTTTGATGTCCGTCCACCTGGCCTGGCTCCAGGGTGGGGCCCTGGTTGCGCCATACCGGGCGACGTCACGGACCTTGATATACACTCTCTCATAAGGGGTATATAATATTATTATTATTATTATTATTATTATTATTATTATTATTATTAATAATAATAATAATAATAGTATTTTTACTATTTGTGTAAATAATAAAACCCTTGATATTATTCGGTCAGTAGAAAAGAACTGATGATAGAGTGGTATGATGAATGAACATTACTGTTAATACACCAAAAGCTTTTTAAAAATGAATTCATTAAAGTTTTATTAATAACAAAAAAAAAAAAAAGAAATTAATGACAATTATTTCATCAAGTATTTTTTATACATTACATTTAAAACTGAGGTAAAAATAAAAAAAATTAACCTGTAATTATTCTATTATCAGGTTGTGACGTGTCCAACATGCAAGTCCCTGTGACTGAGCTGTTACTATAGAAACGATAACATTAATTGAAACCTGGGATTTGCAGCTACATTAATGCCAGAGCTGCTACTCTAAAAAAAAAAAAAAAAAATCCAACACATTCTGATCAATCACAGTCCACAATTCAAGAGCACTGCAGTATAAAATGTCCTCCCCCCCATTTTGTTCTCAATGTATTTCAGTTAGTTCAGTGCTACACCACATTAAATAGAACTAGCTCTAAATCTTCATGCGCTACACGTAGATGGTTATGTGTGCACTTTGTGCTTTGTGTATAGACTCAGTGCTCAGTTTTATTAAATGTAAAGGAGAGCTGAGAGGTGGCTGTAAAAATAAATAAATAAATAAATAAATAAATAAACTGTTTATGACTAACAATTCAAAGCCACCTGCAGGAAGAAAAGGGAAATGGCGCAGAGATTGCATCAGGGAGTCGGCGTGACTGGACACACTCGAGTTTATCAGCGCTAATCCTGTTACCTTACACCAGGCTAACAAATTGCATTTGCCTCTGAGTCGTATGAAGTCAGCGGAACGAGCTAGATTTGCCTCTCTTTATTAAGCTCACAGAGAACATTAAGCACTTCAAACCACAGACTTTGAATCACAGAACCCCGCCATGTTAGCGCCAGTAATTATTATAAGAATATGAGCTATTAAAAACATAACATGGTTACATGGAAAGTATAATCAGCAAGTCAACAACTAACTAGTTGTTTGTGCTTTTCTATCACTATATGCACGGTGAAGCTAACGTAGCGACAGAACAAACGATCACGCATCTTCAACACAGAAGCAGAGATTTTGGCAACAAACTGACAAGTGACATCTGAATGGAGATTTTCTCAATTTTATGCAGAACCGCTGCAACGCAGGAAATGAGACGAATCCAAACAACTGCCTCCAGTGATTTCTCAGATCAGTCCTACATGCACGTCATTTATTCACCTTTTTTTTTCCTCCTGCACTTAGATCCTATTTACTGTCTGTGGTTTCATCTTATGCTTCATCATATAGAACCTCTATTTAAATGCATTTAGAGACATTAGGAACATAAAAAAAGCTTGCAAGGAAGTAGCAGAGTTTACTGGGGCCTCTGGAGAATGTATGTAGCTATGTTTTTTACACTGATTAGTGAACTATTTAAATTACACTTAAGTAATTAGCACTAAAGTGTGTGTGTGTGTGTGTGTGTGTGTGTGTGTGTGTGTGTGTGTGTGTGTGTGTGTGTGTATATATATATATATATATATATATATATATATATATATATATATATATATATATATATACATACATATACACACATATATATACACATATATATATATTACACACACATATATATATATATATATTACACACACGTGTGTGTGTGTGTGTGTAGCAGTGTAGTAGACACCATATATAGTACACATACATACATACATACACATATACACACACATACATATATATATATACTGTATGTGTGTGTATGTATGTGTACTATATATGGTGTTTACACTGCTACACACACACACACATCTATATATAGTGTATAAATATATATACACACACACACACATACTGTAGTATTTGTAAGACAACCACACACAAGGTTTTCTCTTACGCTCATATTAATATGATTTCACAGAAACACACAATGACAACAGAGAGACTGAGACAGATACAAGTGCAATGAAGACATTCCAAAAGTTTGCGGTGATCTTAGTGTCACAGAAACGGGCGCAAGGCAGGTGATCGGAAAAAGGATAAATTGGGTTAGTCAAGAACACGGGTACTAGAGGTACTGTAGAAACTAGGCCAAACT
The DNA here is from genome assembly GCF_030014155.1 of Tachysurus vachellii. Taxonomy (NCBI): domain Eukaryota; kingdom Metazoa; phylum Chordata; class Actinopteri; order Siluriformes; family Bagridae; genus Tachysurus; species Tachysurus vachellii. The sequence continues at coordinate 3,075,826 of NC_083474.1, forward strand.
CACTATCATCAGAAACCTGAAAGGATACTTTGCAACTGGCCTGTGTGTAAAAGGCTGAGTGAGTGCGAATGTGTGTGATTGGAAACTGGTGAGTCTGGACAGAAGCTTAGTGACTGTGAACATGGTACAAACTGTGGGTTCTGGAAAATGTGAGACATGGAGTCATGGTCGTAGGCTGCAGCGCATGCTGGGAGTTAGACGTCATCACGTTGGAAGCTGTGGATGCTGTAGCTTAGTGGTTAGGGTGTTGACCTAACGTTTGGAAGGTCGTAAGTTCAAATCCCAAGGCCACCAAGCTTCCACTCCTGGGTCCCTAAACAAGGCAATTAACCCTCAAATTGAATCGCAACAGATTCCCAGACTGACACCTTGACCAAATGCCCCACGGACAGTAGAACTTCCAACAAGGTGAAGTACAGATTCAAACTTTATCTAACAAAGAATAATTCTAAAGATGCTGGATTTGACAGACAACAGAGAATCTAGTACTATATGTTCATTACACGCAGTCATTTTCCTGAATTGACTCTGACACATGATGGATTGGGTTTAAAGATCCCTGTGATGTCACGAAGGCCTGCGCTATCTTTGACACCTTTTCATTGCTCAAGTCAATTACGTTCACACTCACATGAAGGCCATCTGTGTTTCACATATGGGAAAACTTTAATTACATTCTACTTCAGCACAATAGATTCAGATGTGTGAATGTGTTCCTTCAGGAAATCAGATCACACTCTGATCACGCTCTTCATCGACAAACAGGGCAAAGAGGTTCTCTATTCACCTGTCAATCATGATGCCGTAGATCTACTGACTTTCAAAAAGAGGGAAAAGTAAGAGGGGTAGTGACAGGGCAATTAATAGATATACAAATCAACTTAATTTTTTCCTAAACATCCCTTTTTTTTATAATTAATAAAATTGAATAAGACTGAAGTTTAAAGGTGGGGTGTACGATGTTTGAAAAACGCTTCATAAAACTGAGTCGGGCTGACTAACAAAACAAACGTGTAGCCAATGAGCAGAAAGGGGTGTGTCTTGTCTATATGCAGTGGAGAGAGTGTTCAGTGCGCATGTCTGACATTAGCAGAAAGCGATTAATACATTGACATGGCGGATACCTGCCGTTACCTCTGCCTCGGGTTCTAGGTGTTGAACGTCGTCTTCAGCGTGAAACGGAGCTAAACCTTTCACGGTACAACACACAGTACTACAAAAACACATCTGTATTACCATAGTATTACTCATTGTGTTCATTTATTGATAAAAATATCCCCTCGGCCAGCTGCCCCAGCAGGTTCCGCCATAATAGTTGCCTGGGTTGCATATGTATGTGTGGGGCGGAGCTATCAAAACAGGGGTGACACCCATTTGGGTTAGGGGCCATTTTGTGTTTGTTTTGGTGATTTCAAATGTCAACTTTGGCTTTCAAACATCGTGCACCGCACCTTTAACGTTATAAGAAATTAGAATCCAGGGACACAAAAAGATTGAAACTAAAAAAAAAAAAACAACAAAAATTGCATGTCGGAGAAATAATTTTGTAATTGGATTTTTAGATAAAAGAGCAAAGAATTTAAAATGAAAAAGATTATGCTGAAATTAATTTGAAAGAAGATAAAAGCAGGGAATTGATTTACCTGCTATTCATAGTGTCTACTTTTAAACTTGATTTTTTATTTATTTATTTTTTTTGGTTAGTATCTAATTTTCTTTTTCTCCCCAAGAGATATTTTCAGCAATGAAAATGTGGAATATTTGCTTTATAGTGTACTTGTGTACTTGCAGTAATACACATCGAGTATGGACAAATAGGAAAAAGAGTAAAGTTTTTTGAGAAACCGTATACTGCGCTTCGTTTTACACGCAATATTCTGTCAGACTTATAGAAAGCAGGCAAGAGAAGATTCGGATCTTGCATCATACGGTTCAAAAGAGGAATCAATCGGATGCGTCGGCTTCTCATCCATCAATCCAAGCAAATAAATAAATAAATAAATTAGTTTGAAAGCCGTCAAGTATGGAGACATCATAAATGTGGAGACGCTAGAATCCTCGTCATATTTCACTTCAGATATTGATAGAAAGATCCAGAAAATATATATAGCTTGTACCTTTAAAATGAATAAATAAATAAATAAATAAATAAATAAATAAAAAGTGTTGAATAAGTGTGTGTGAATGCTCTAACATCTTACAGTATATTTTGACCTACTGTATTAAAAATACAGTCAACCAAAAAAATAAATAAATAAAAAAAAGAACTGCCAGATCACCCCCCCCTCCCCCCATTTTCATTAAGAGGTTTCACAACGCAAAATCTGATCAAAAGGATGAAAACTTACTCACACAGTTAAAGTGAACGTATAATTTAACTATAACAGCATATCAGCGAGTGGTTTATTCCTTGTATAACAATGACTGCAAATGTATTAGTATTTAATTTAAAACGACACGCTAATGACATTAGCACACCGCAAATATACATTATATAAACCTTTACATAATATTCAACCTGAACTCTATTTTAATATTACACCAAGATAATTATACCTACACAGTATCAAATAAATAGGAAATTTAACGTGTGCAAATATATAATAAAGAACAGATCCCTTGAAATGAACGGATAATTATTTTTGAACAATTTATCATGCTGTTGCACCGTAATTGGATTTTAATACAACATGAAATAACTAGCTTTAATTTAAATGAATGGAGTTCATTAATGCGCCCTGTAGAGCAACTCAAATGAAATGAAAGGAATCCGACAAATCTTTGAGATTTAGTGTTTGTCACCTTTGATTTTTAAACCAATATTTTGCCATTTGTGTGAACTTTAAGAGAGATTTGGGTTTTGAAGTTCTCCAATTTCCAGTCACATCTTTCACATAGGCCTCCATTAGACTCCCTTGATGGTGCGATACAAAACGGGCGAGCTGCTAACCAAAGCGATTTTCAACGTACGCGTCCTTTCTGCACTGCAAAAGATGATCTTAGTAACTGAAACTATTTTGAATGGAGATTTATTTTTGTTAGAGTGAAACTGTAGCATTGCTAAAAGATTGCAATGAGCAACTGGTGTGAATCTGGGTACATTTACCTTGCACCCCTAGGGTTAGGGGTTCGATTCCAACCGTTGCTCTTTGTTTGTGGGGTTTGTTTATTCCACCTACCTAAAGACTTGCATTCAAGGCAACTAAGCTATCCATAGTGTGTGAATAGGTGTGTGATTGTGCCCTGCGATGGGTTGGTACCCTGTCCAAGGTACAAGGTGTCCCTTGGTTTGGGGCCAACAGTGTGTCAATGGCATGCATTTGCTCCTCCCTGGCACACCAATTGGAATCTTCAGAAGAAAGGCAGGGTTTTGTTGGGGGAAAAAAATAATAATAATAAAAAAAATCACCCTCTTTGATGTTTGTGGTGATGTTTGCTCTGGGTGTGTGAGGCTAAATAAGTTTGTTTTGCTACTTTGGGAAAATGTCATGTGAACATTGCGCCTTTTAGCCTCACAAAAGATTTTTTTTTCTTTTTTTGCTACCTTTCTTGCTTTCACCATCTACCTGCCTTTAAATTTCACCCCAGGAGCATGACTCACCAAGTCAGGCTGGATCATTTTGGTTAGTTTTAGACAAGGTAGGATTAGTGCCATTTCTTTTTTTTAGCGCCATGGGTTTAACATCATTTCAGATTAGCTCTTAAAATACTACCTACTTACTTTAGACTTAACACCTCAACGTACTTCATGTACTGTTGCCCACTTGGTCTCTCATTACTTACTTTGATTATATTATATTAATAATTAAATTTATAGGTTCATTTTAGAACTAAAATTTCACAAATTAAAAAAAAAAAGGATATAAGGCACTGTGATTTAGAGATTAGCTTATATTTATGCAATTAGGTAAAGAAAAATAAATAATAAATACATCATTACATTGATTTATGATTCAGAATTAATTTTATGATTAATTCAAGAAAAAAATATAATGCATATGGTTCATAAATAAAAAAAAATAAATAAATCCAACTGTACTATGTATAATAGATTCCATACATCTGATTGTTTTGGTTGATAAAGCAAACCGCAAATCTCCAATCATTCCAATCAGAACACACTCCAATCAGATCTTCGCCAGCAAACGAGAACCGTATCCCTCCAGTCTGTGTTTGAGCCGACATCCGTGCTCGCTAAAAGCTGCCTCGTACAAGCGGCAATAAGACAAACTAATCAATATTTACAATGCCTTTCAACACATTCTGTAAATCCTTCACTTCTAAGCTACTGAAATAGCCTTATATAAGGGGGAAAAGAACGCAGGAAACAAGTACGGAAAAGGAACTGCAGCATGAATAAATGAATATAAGAAAGAAAAAAAAAGTCTGTAATCCATATGTTACAATGTCAAGGTTATTTCTAATAGCCTTCAGATAACAAACACAAAGCTAAACAGACAAAAAGAAGGGACAAGACATGAGATCAGAATATAAACAAAGCTCAAGCTTTGTAATGAGAGTCTGTTCATCCAGGCTGGTTAATAAAAAGTACTGTATGGTTTATTAATTGCTGGTAATCACGAGACAGCTACATACAGTACATGGTACATCCTTTCGCCAGGGTCACATCCATGGTGATGGTCCATGATAAAATGTACTATACTCACCTAATCACTTTAAGGTGTTGAATTGAAAGACGTATATGTTTCTTATTTGTGATGCAACATCAGGGACCCACCATCTACAGATAAAAACCGAACTAAACTGAATTAACACAATGGCTAGTTCATGTCCTGTCCACGTTTACTGCTTCAGTTTCTTCTCATACGTAGTTCTTATTGAGTCAAGTTCTTGTCCTGTCAAATTTGTGGCTAGACTAGTATTTGTCAGATCTAGTTCTCGTCCTGCCTCGATTTTTTTCCAGACCTAGTTCTTATCGTGTCAAGTTCATACAATATCCTGCCTAGTTTGTGTCAGAACTAGTTCTTGTCCTGTCAAGTTCTTCTTGTGATTTATTTTGATAACAGGTTCTGGCCCTCCACCTAGACAATATCTGATTCTGGCAAGTTCTTGTTCTGCTCCATTTTCCACCCTTTCAAGTTCTGGTCCTGTATAGTTGCTGTTGTGTCTAGTACTTTTCTTGATAAGTCTTTGCTTGTCAAGTTCTTGTCAAGCCTGATTCTAGTAAAGTGTAGTTTCTTTTGTGGCTAGTTTTCTTTCTTGTCAAGTTCTTGCCATAACATGCTATAATCAAATTCTTGCAACTTCACATTATTCTCATAGTCCAGTTCAGTACATGCATTGCTCTCATCATGTCCATGTGTTTTTTTCCCTGTGCATTTACAAGCTTTCTAATTTATCGTTGTGCCCCATTCTTTTTATATCTAATTCTTGTTGTGCATTAGTTCCTGTCCAGTAAAGTTATGGCCATGCCTTTGTTTATCCTGTCCAGTTTATCTAATTCTTGCGATATTCATGTGCTTACTCTGAGGATTTCCCCCTCCATTAAATTCTGGCTCTGGTTCTGTCTCAATTTCCTTTTATGTCTGAAACTTATCGCCCATAATTCTTGTTGTGCTCAGTTCTTTTCTTGATGTTCTCATCTTGTCGAGTTCTAATTCCTACAGTAATTCAGCTCCTGTAAAGTTTTTAAAGTGCCTTTTGCTGGTCATGTCTAGTGCTTATTGAGCCTAGTTTCCCCCTCCCTCTTTTATTTGCGCAAACAACTAGGTTCTCATTTGCCCCTTTTCCACCGAGGCAGTTTGAGTGCTGGTTCAGAGCCAGGGCCTAATTTAGAACCAGTTCTTTCTTTTTTTGACACCCAAAGCACGGGCTCTGAACCAGGAAAAGTGGTCTAAACTTAAGAACCGCTTGCGTCAGGGGCTGTGGGCGGAGCTGGCGGTGGGGCTACTGTTAGCGCATTTGCTAATGTACCTTAAGTATACCAATGTATAATACATTTTTACTTTACCGCAATATGATCAATTATCAGCACACATGATAGTACTGTACATAGCTACATGCTAAGGCTAACATTTTTTCTGTGTTAATGATAAAATAACGTTATGTACTTTCCGTTATTCTCGAATGCAACTTCCGTTTATACAAATTACATCAAGCTGCACGTACACGTTGGATTCGCCGCATTTGGATGCCAATGTACTGTAGGTTCACAAAGCCATGAGCATTAACAGTAAAGCAACATCCGCCATTGTTGATGTGTTTGTGTTTGCCGCTGCTGCGCTAACGTTGCTGGGAAAGATGAGACGTACTGTATACAGTGATGTAAGACTCGGCTATGTGACGGCTCTCTAGCCCATGTAAAGGCAAACCGGTTCTTAGAAGGCTCGCCAGTGGAACTAACTTCGAACCAGCACCAGCTCTGAACCAGCACCCAGTTCTTTATGGTGGAAAGTGGGCAATTGTGCTCAATTCTGGTCATTCCTCACCTTTGGTTTCTCCTTCCAGAGATTGATGTATTAACCAGCTTATGTAAAAAGAGAAGAAGACGATAAAGAAAGCTTGTTAGGAAACTGTTGGCAAAACACAGTGCCAGTCATGATACATGCACCCCTTAAGGACCGTGCACAAGTGCCCAACAGTGGCTGATTAGCCGTATTGGGGCTTAAACCCCAGACCATCTGATCAGTGACCCGGAACCTTAACTGTTGAGCCACAACTATACAATTTAACTCAACACTAAAACAGCATAGGCATTTTAGTATTGTGTTAAGACTCATTGATATTCTGACCTTTATGGAAATTCTTTCTGCACTTTTTATTACATGTATTTTTATTCTATAGCTTACAAAATTATTTCAGACAACTGGGGAATGCTAGTGGTTGGTCTTCTGTGTAATACAGCAAAACCACAGAACAGACGATCTAATGGTCATTTCTTTGCAAACACATCTACGATATATAGTCGAATCTTGGCGGCCATCACGAGTAAGTTTTTTTTTTTTTTTTTTTTGTGCTAAAACTCAGCAGAGATTTAGGCCAGAGCTGCTCCATCTGGCTGAGGCAGAGACTTCCTCACTTTTCCCAATGAGACACAGTATTAATATTCATCACGGATTTGTACATTCGCTTTAGCTTTTGAAGACCAAAATTAATTAGGTGGCAGGAAATGTTTAATATGCTATTCTGCATTTGGTGACTACATTTGCATGCTAATAGGATTCAAAGTAATTGGTGTGTCAGGAGTCCAGCAGTAATGAGGGAGAAGATGAGTGGACAAGATGTGCAGCTGTGTGGTTGAGCCTGCTGGGAAATGACGGCTACCTTCATCTTCATTATCAATCATCTTCACCTCACTCTTCTTCTGTTGACCTGCTTGAAAGGCTCACTACAGGTGGGAATTTAAGATATGTGACTTCGGATTGTCAAAATATACAGTATGATCTTATTTGAATGACAATGTCAGGTTAGACAACGTCAGGTGTTTGGCTCCTAGTCATGGAATCCAAAGTGAAATATTTATCCTTTATTTAATCTGAACCTCAGGAAAACTCAAGGGACAAGTTTCCAGAGAACACCTAGAATCAGTGTTGGACACATCCTTCACACCTAGGGGGTTTTTACACATGGTCACTTCATGCATTTTCTGTGATCCAATAGCTATCCCATGGTAAAAAGACCAGGTCTAAATGCCCTCTGAAATGTTTTCGAGACGGATATAAATCCGATGGTACAAACCACTTCAGGAGGTGGTCTGGGACGCATTTCAGATGAAACTGGACAGGTATAAATGAATGTGGTTGTTTAAGCCACATACGTCAGCGCTATACTCCTCCCAAACGGAAGTACGTCACTCGCAAATGCTGGCTCCGATCTTTCACCCAGGTGTCTCGTTGGGTCTTAAAATGCGCTGCTGCCGCCAGCGAAAATGCAGCAAACAGTAAATGCTGTTTTTTGTAGCAACCGCATACACCAAAGGGTGTTACATTTCAATTACCCCGGAAATGAGGTAAAATATATTTGCATTTTGGGCGGGAGTAGAAAGATCAGATCGATATCCGATTCGCCGAGACGCATTTATGTGGCCTAATGTAAATGGAACAGTTTTAACAAATCAGATAGCTATCGGATCAGAGAAAACACATGAAGTGACCAGGTGTAAAAAGGCCCCTAGTGGCGGTTGAACATACTAGAAGTTCTTTGGAAAAGGAAACTGAAGACCACTGAGGAAAATCCTCATGGAAGTGAATAGAACATGCAAAAGTACACGGACAGACACACGGTTGAACCGGGGCCTTGAAGTCATTCCATCTTGTTATCCATTCATACAAAACGGAATCAGTTTAATTCTTGTGTCCTAGGGGTGTACTGACAATTTAAAGCACTGGCAGACCAAAAAAGCTTTGCGATTTTCTATCCTTTGGCCTGAAGTTAGTCTTAAAATCTGTGCACATGCACCAGATGTGTGGCAGATCCGAATGGTATACTCTATGAATCGTAACAGATTTGTAACTGCTGTATTATTTGGCTGTCAACTGTGCATATCATTCTGTCATGCTGTCACACGCAACACTTTTCCACCCTTTTTAAAAAAAAAAAAAAAAAAGCAATTGCACCTTCTTGCAGCTGCATTTCCTCCACAAGGGCTCTAGAACGTCTGTCACATATCCAAGAATATCGACTACACAAGTCCGGGAGCTTTGTGCCAAGTTACTGTCCTAGATTCATACAAGAATGATGGATATCTGGGACATCTCGGGTCAAAATCAAAGCCTAAAGGAGCTTTCTTTAACAGAAGACTCTCCTGTCTCGGTCTGTCCCTATAGTGAGACTTTACTTAGGTACATAAAGGTATTTTGGACCTTTGAGGATGGTAACCTTAATATGCTGTAATTATTCTCTTAAATCACCCAAGCCATAATATATTAGAGAAATGACAGTATAATAGAACTGATTTGTCCTTGAGGAAAATGTAAGAATAAAGGAAAAAGGTCACCGTGAAGCACATTATATATTTTAGATTTTGTTTATATTCCAGTGTTATGTCAGATGGCTTTGCATTTTCATTTTTCCCCATGAGAAAGTAGGGCTTATTTGCTATACGTACATCATAAGAGGGCACTGATAGCAGTGGGGCTTTTTACACCTGGTCAACGTTTTCAAGACGGATATAAATCTGATCGTTCAAACCACTTCAGGAGGTGGTCTGGGACGCATTTCAGATGAAACTGGACAGGTGTAAATGAATGTGGTTGTTCAAGCCACATACGTCAGCGCTATACTCCTCCCAAACGGAAGTACGTCATTCGCAGGTGACTCACGAGTCGTGCATCGCGCCAGAAACAAATGAATGTAAATGCTGTATTTTTGTAGCATAACCGTCGTAACAAGTTTTTTCATCTTATTTTTGATTGCATTCTGAAAACCACATACACCAAAGCGTGTTCCATTTCCCCGGAAATGAGGTAAAATATATTTGCATTTTGGGAGGGAGTAGAAAGATCGGATCGATATCCGATTCGCCAAGACGCGTTTATGTGGCCTAATGTAAATGGAACAGTTTTAACAAATCAGATAGCTATCGGATCAGAGAAAACACATGAAGTGACCAGGTGTAAAAAGGCCCTGAAAGGGACCTAGCCTGGATAGGTAATGAGCTACCAGATGACAAGTGTACCGGCTTTGACGGTGGTAACTGTAATAGCATGAAATTCGAAGCACTGGAAGCTGATCTGTTCGAGCGGAGGACTACAACAGTACTACATTGCTTTCTTCAGTTAGAGACGAAGCAAGGATTAAAGATCGAGGACCACATATTAATATGAATCGATCAGTGTCGCATTTTTGTTAATGCGATGAATACCATCATTTCCTATAATATCCCCTGATATCCCTGTAAGTATCCATTGCTCCCTAAAACTATGTTCCTCATTCACTTCTGGTTCTGTGTAACACATTCAAACCAGTAACATATACTGTAGAAGCTGAACAGTCGGCAGACTTTAGTTATCAGTGATTACCATGTTGCTTACTCTGAGCCCTTGCCTTGTTTATCATTGACCGTTTTGGTGTGATGGTCATCATTTTTTTTTTTTTAAGAATTATGGCACAATATTTGGAAATACTCATGTATCGATGTTGCATTGTTGAAGAGTTTTAATATGCATGCTTGTAAGCTGGGCCTGTAAACACTAGCAATTGTACACCACAGATTCCTTGACAAATATATTCAATACTAAAGACTGGATCAGAAAATACAGGTTGATCTTACTGCATCTCATCAGAGGCATGTACTGTACATCCATTGCGGGTCAAGTCCACTCTCGGGTAATGATCTGAACACTTACCTGTGGAAGAAAAAGAGAGAGTGTCAGATTAATAAAACCAGGTACACTCAAGAACACCAGATCGTGGAAAATGGAGCTAAGCTCAGAAGAACCTGTGCTCACATTTCTAGCTTGAACAGATTTCATACTTTTCTAATAAAAGGTTTCATAGATTTATGATTAAACCAATCCATTCAGATCCATTTCTGCTTATTCATTCAAATACTAAATGTTCTTTGAATTCAAAATATGCCCGATTTCCATAATAACGATCTACAAAAGCAGCGAATGCGCAACTGCCTGAATCGACTAATTGATGCCAAACCCTCCAAATTCTCTTGAACACCAGCTAGACCCTGAATGCAGTCTAGTGCTACACCATCAACTCCAAAGCTTGCTAAATAGAAAGTCTTATTATCCGAGGGGAAATGAACAGTGCCAAATGATTTCGAGGCTGAAATCGACTTTTAGCCACTAGAGAGATGGTGTTAAAAAAAAAAAGTAAGGTTCAAAGGTAAACCACTTTAGCTAGGAGAAGGCATTAGTAAAAATCCAAAATGGAGAAACAACTCAGATCATTTTTAACCCAAATGGAATGATTATACATTAAAACTGAATGCAAAAAGGGTACTTACAACCTTTGGAAAGTGCAATTCAAGCATTTTTCTGTCATTTGTTAGCATTTTAAAAGATAGATAATGACTTTTTTCCCTCAGTATAAGCAAATTTTTAACTCGGTATATTTCACACTAGGTCCTAAGTCAATCTGAATGCTAGCTTATTAGGTAATGATACGGTATTAGCCTATTTAGCAAGGATTTGAAATGCTAATCATTCAGGCCCTCACAAGCAGACTGTGTAACAGTTTCTTTCTTCAAGCCATCAGACTACTCAATACCCAGAATTAGACTGAACTGAACTCTCTCTCTCTCACACACACACAATGCACATTTATGTTTACAACACCATCCCCCCCCCATCGGTGCTGTTAACTGTATACTTTTTATATTCTGTGCACATTATACTTTAATGGTGTATAAAAGCTGTTTTTGTACATCACACTCTAATGTTGCTACCAAATGCTGCTATCATACGTGTACTTATGTTTACAACAATCCATTTCTCTGCACTATGATCCATCGATCCATACAGACAGTATACTAGGTCGGCTCCATTTCATGCATCTGTCCTGTAGCAAAGTTAAGTTAAAGTTAAAATTTATATTTCAATCTTACGATGGACGATAGCTATACAAAAAAATCGTAAAAATATTGCAGCATACGTGGTACAATACAATTATCAACAAGTTGATCATTGTTTAAGACTCGTTTAAGGATGGCGACATCAAAACGCACCTCGTTTTAACTCAGAGACCAGCTGTATTGCATTTGAACACAACGTGTTTGAAGTCTCAATCAACATATACATCGCCACCGGTTCACTAGGTTACAGAAGAGTAGGTTACAGGTTACAGGAAAGCAAGCTAGTTTAAGTGTCTCAGCAAGAAGTAGGTCTTCACCTGTCGTTTTAAAGACAGCCAGTGACTCAGATGCTCCAACATCTAGAGGAAGTTCATTCCACCACCTTGGTGCCAGAACAGAAGACTATCTTGATGTATACCTACCTCTTACCCTGAGGGATGGTGGGTTCAGTCGAGCAGTGGTAGTAGATCTGAGGGAGCGAGGTGCAGTGTGAGCAGTGATAAGAGCTTTGAAGTTAGAAGGAGCTGGTCCATTTTTAGCTTTACTGTATATGCAAGCAACAGGGTTATGAATCTGATGTCCTTAGCTACCAGAAGCCAGTTGAGGGATCGCAGCACTGGGGTGGTGTGGGGGAACTTAATCAGGTTGAAAACAAGTCATGCAACTGCCTTTTGGACCATTTGTATTGGACCAACTGAACTAAGAACATGCTTCCAAATAGTTTGGTGGAACCATTACAGCTTGCAACATTAGTTTTATTCTTTAATCTTAAAGCTGAACTGGGAGACAAGCCTATTATTTTCTACCAACATTCCTTCTTTATCTCCTTAAAACAGCATCTATCCCACTTCATTTGTCCTCCTTACAGCTCCACAGGTACAATACAACGGACGTAACCTGTTATATATAATATATATAACATATATAATAGCGCACACATACGTACAAAAAAAAAAAAAAAGGTAAACGCTCCACAAGCCCTCGCGTGCCTATCTATTCAATTTTCATTTTATCCATTTCATACTTCATTTAGCTTATTAATTAAGAAATAATCTCCTCAACAAGGTGTGAGGGAAACAAACAGAGCATAGAAGTTAATTAAAGTCTTTGGCCCATGCAGATGATTCCGTAAGAAGGAACCATTTTCCAGGTAATCATTACATTAATATTCATTTATATGACTCATTCTTCTAATATAAAGAAATTAAACAAAAATAACAGATAGAGCCGAGACCGAAGAGTGAATAGAAATGATTCACTTATTGTACAAATAGGAGAATGTAGAGGTTGCAAACTGTAAAATAATCGCTGGTAGCATGAATTAGCATTGTATGTGGTAACTTTAGGCTAGTCAGCAGTATAGAACAAGATTATACAAGTTTGTTTTTTATCTGCTTATAGCTACATTTAAAATTATTGGCTCATCTGTGATGGCATCAGACTATAAAAAGGTCCATCCACTTTGGCTGAAACTGATCAGATCTGGACCATATTAACCCGAGTCGCATAATTACTGTATACATAAAAATAAACTGACCGCCAGTTAAAGTTATATTTAATGCTGAGGTTCATTTTAATTTTACAAATTTTAAAAAGGAGAATTTTTCAGGAGATTTATCTTTAATGAATGAAAATTCTAACCGTTGGCATGGATTAAGAGGAATAAAGATTTTGGAGGTTTCATGCTGTTATTACACCACCTTATATTTAATATACAGCATTAGCACAGACTCATATATATATATATATATATATATATATATATATATATATATATATATATATATATATATATATATATATATATATATATAGAATTAAAGCATGTTACAAAATGTAAATTTAAGGGAATGTCATTGAAAACCCATCATTCAGCAGCTAGTCACAAACGATGTCCGCTTTACCCAGAATAAATAACCGTGAAACCTGACACAGCTCCAGTTTAAAGTACTCGATTCCTGATGAACGCTTTCATATTTGATGAATGTCAGATCAGGTTCTTTATGGAAGGCTTGAAACCGAGAAAAGGAGCCATTGACGATGCTTTTAACCGGAACGTTCCCAAAGATACGGTGTATTATAAGAGCTTCTGTGGGAGACGTTTTACTGAAACGTTAATCAGTGACGTGGCTTTATTAAGGGAGGGAAGATACCAATGTGGGATCTTGCAATACAGGATACATAAGACATCAATATAACATCTTTTAAACACTACGTAAAGTATGATTTTTAATTGTGAGAGGAAAAGAACAAGAAGCTTCCTGTCCCTTACACCAGATTAAAGAATATGATTTAGAGAAGTTCTAGATTTTTTTTTTTATTATTGTTGTAGTAATTACAACAAAAAAAGCACATTGAGATTAAAAATCTCTTTTACAAGAGCGTCCTGGCCAAGACTAACAGATGCAAGTACGTTTGAGTTTAACAAATAACATCCAACAATACATACACACACACACACGGAAATCCATCAAATTTCAATATCAATAAAAAAAACTAATTAAAACACCTACAGCCCGAAGTTTCATTCTCCAAATCATGTAAAAGTTTTTTAAAAATGTCCAACGGAACCAGTGCCCTCAGATTTAATGCACTTTGCAAACAATTCCAGGCAGAGTGAGCAGCAAATTTAAATGCCTTTTTTCCACATTCACGATGTACCACTGGAACAGAAAGTAAAAATAATTCTTGTAGCTACAAGCATACTTTTTACAGATGTATGTACAAAGATATGATGGAAGTAAACCCAGGATAGATTTATATATAAAAACATGCCAGTGTTTTTGTCTTCGGATGGACAGCGCAGACCGGCCAACCCGAGCATACAACACACAGTGATGAGTGAGGGTTTTTAGATTTGTTATAAACCTCAATGCACCATGATAAACAGTATCAATAGCATGTAAACATTGTGAAGATGCATGCATATATATAACATCACCGTAATCCAGTACAGACATAAAAGTCGCTTCAACAAGCCTCTTTTTTGCCTCAAAGGAAAGACAGGATTTGATTCTAAAATAAAAACCCAATTTCACTTTCAATCTTTTCACCAGTTGCTCAACATGAGGGCCAAAGGAGAGAGCGTCATCAATTAAAATCCCCAGATACCTATACTGAGACACAAACTCAACCTTGAGACGTAGTAATAGGCAGAAGGTTATTCTTTGAGATTGGTTTGGATTTAGAAAACAACATGAATTGTGTTTTATCAACATTTAAAACTAATTTTAATTCAAACAAATTATGCTGAACAATATCAAATGCAAACTGTAACTGCGAAAGAGCCTGATTGGGTGTGGATGCAGAACTATAAATAACCATCATCTGCATAATAATGAAATTTTACATTATGGACATAATATAATATAATAATAATAATAATAATAATAATATAAATATATATATAAAAATTTACATTTAAGCTCATAGGCTTAAAACTGACAAGAAAAAATTCTGCTTGTTTGCTTGCTAAAAAGACGTCATGAGGGACAAGCAAAAAATAAAACTGATATTTAATTAAACATGCAGACAAAAATATAAATTTTCCCCATAACCAGAGCCAAAGCTAGTGTAGAAACCTCAGTGACCTTCACATACTGGGACTGTATGTTTGTCTCCAAGATTTTATCAGATCAGAAGAACTTGGAGGAGAACCCGGCCTCTTTATCCAGCATGATCTGGCAAAATTACCAGAAATGGAGAAGGTAAAGCTGAAGTGATTCCCAGAACAGGACAAAGCCTTTTTGCTGAGATCAAATAGCAGAGTGCAACAAGAGCTGCTTCAAGTAATTCCTGGCAAAATCATAAAAATCTTCTGACAGACGTTTGAACTTTTCGTTCAGTCAGCTTCAGAATTGCGGAACGATAGCAACTTAAAAATTTGGAGCTTCACCTGAGGAACATTAAATTTACAGCCAAAGAAGATGCAACCGACACGTGTAATGTTTATTGTGTGTAATTAGGCAAATAAGCTGCATAATGCTTTGTACACAAATTCCAGGGTCGTTTTGTTTTTGTTTTATTTAATTTGACTATTTCTTGATTTTATAGTATGCAGTATTATATTGGAAAACTAAATAAAAATACTGTTTACGTTTTTAATTTTATTCAATCTGGCAACCTCAATGAGAAACCACACATCTACTTTTTACTGTTTGAAATTAAAGCTAATAAAATTTAAAAGTACATCTCAAAGCACTTTACAAAAGCAAATAAAACAACAAAAATACACCGCAATATAAAGATTAAAATTAAAGCAATAAGAATAGACTATAAAATAAGCATAACGTAAAATTACAATTGGTCAATTAAAAGCTACCCTAAAAAAAAAAAAATTTAAAAATGCCAAGAGATTTTGCTTGCCATATCTCAGTTGGTAAACAATTCCAAAGTTTTGGAGCTAGTGAATAGAAGGCCCTATCTCCCATCAATCGTAAACGAGTTAAAGGAACAGTTAAAATACCATTTTCAGAAGAACGAAGGTCACAAGATGGAATATAAGGAATTAAAAGCTCAGTCAGATATTAAGGAGAGAACTCATGTAAGGCCTTGTAGGTAAGCATCAAAATCTTAAAATCAACCCTAAACCTAACGGGAAGCCAATGCAAGGACTCCAAAATGGGAGTAATATGATCTCTTAACTTTGTTCTAGTTAGAATTCTAGCAGCGAATTTTGCACTACCTGAAATTTGTTTAAGGTAGATTTTGACACCACAGCCAACAAGGTATTACGGTAATCGATACGGGAAAACACAAGTGTTGATCAGTCTCTCAGAAATATTGCCAGATTGCGTCCAATGCTGTCATTTTCTGTTGCTGAGATGGAAGAAAGAAGTTTTAACCGTATTTTGGATATGTGGCTCAAACGTTAAATTGGCATAAAAATTACCCCTAGATTCCTCAATTTTGTTTGAAACTTCACATTTGAACCATCAAGAGTTAGCTTGACTGACCCAGCTTTGCGTAGTTGGTGGGGTGAACCAACAAGCATAATCTCAGTCTTTTCAGTGTTAAGGCAAAGAAAATTTGTCCTCCATTCTTTCATCTTAGAAATACATTCAGAAAGAAAATCGACAGGCACAGTTTCATTAGGTTTAAAATGAATATAGATCTGAGTATCATCTGCATAAAAATAAAATTTTAAACCAAGTGATTTCAGAAGCTGGCCAAGAGGGAAAACATAAATATTAAAAAGGAGAGGGCCCAAAATTGATCCCTGAGGCACTCCAGATTGAACAACATTAACCTCAGATCTAAACCCACCCATGGCAACAAACTGCTTCTGATCATTGAGGTAGGACTTAAACCAACTTAAAACAGTATCAGAGACACCAACAACAGTTTCAAGATGAGTAAATAAAACTGAATGATCAACAGTGGCAAAAGCGGCACCGAGATCAAGAAGGATCAAAACTGAAAGACAGCCTGAATCTGAAGCAATTAACAAGACATTGGTAACCCTGACCAGGGCAGTTTCTGTACTATGAAATTTACGAAAGCCAGATTGCAAAGTCTCAAAGAGATTGTTCTCAGTTAAATGAGAAATTAACTGAGTAGCAACAACTCGCTCCAAAAGTTTAGCAAGAAAGAGTTTATTAAAGAGTTTATATTTCTAGTCTCTAATTTTGCCTTTATTTTGTTCTTCATTAATACATTTTGTACTTTTTGTGGAAATTATTTTTTTCCAAAAAAATGATTTGCCAAAACGATAAAGAACTATATATTTAACAAATAAATAAAAGTTCAATAAAACAACCAAATAAAAGTTTTTGTGACCCGATTCTGAACCCCAGAATCAATAACAATTTAAAAGCAGTCAATGCCGAGCCTATGTACTGAATGTCGGTCAGTCCATTACCTGTGAAATCTGTAAAGTAATTTCATTACAGGTTCCTTCTTCCTCTTCAAACTTTTCTGTCCTTCCTTTATCTACTCTAGAGGAATCGATAGAGTAGCCTAAGAGTTTAGAGAAAGGAAATAAAACTGTTTTCCTCTCCCTCAGGCCTGCAGCATGTGCAAGGCAGGACGTGAGTGCTGAGTAAG
The DNA here is from genome assembly GCF_030014155.1 of Tachysurus vachellii. Classification (NCBI taxonomy): domain Eukaryota; kingdom Metazoa; phylum Chordata; class Actinopteri; order Siluriformes; family Bagridae; genus Tachysurus; species Tachysurus vachellii. Next base: position 3,093,359 of record NC_083474.1, read on the forward strand.
TTCATTAGGGTTTTCCAGGAACAGCAGCCAGAACAGAACAGAACATTTGAGAGCACCTGCAGGCGAGGTTAATGTGGACACATTTATACACTGGAACAGTCAAGGTCACAAAAAACAAAAAAAAAAAAAACAACATCATCTTCCAGGCTAATCTCTATGTGCTCTTTTAAAATCATTACTCATCACGCTAAATGAGTTCCTGATGTAATTCTATAACAGACTCTACGGTTGGATTCTATGATGAAGCAACTCTGATGATGAAGCTGGGCTTAAAGCACAACGTGAGCTTGGGGTATTATGAATTTTTTGCTTGTTAGTGCTTCAGCATCAATAAATACTGTAGTCTGTATTCTGGAGCAGTCCAGGAATTTGCAGTCTTGCTATTAGTGGATTTTAGAGAAGACGGCAATTATAAAATTTCTCGCCTGGACATAACCGAAAGAGTTCTACCGGCTGAAGCGGAATAAAATCAGCTGCTGATTTATTGTTCCAAGACCGCAGATCGCTTATCCTCTAACCAAACAACTCTTAAGCCATATGTTTTTTTTGACATTCTGGGCCGAAATCAACATACATACATCCAATCGTTCCTTCTTTTTTTTTTTTTTGATGTACCTTGTATAAAACGATGCTTATCAGCTCTGACATACTCACAGTCCAATCCTATCTTGATCGCTGGATCAGTTTAGCATCAAAATATATAAAATGTCCAATATTTAAGACACAATACGCTTCAAGACTAGTAAGCTGAGTCCAAGACCAGGATTATCAGAGATATACTGTAGTAAAGACCAGGGGGCTAAGGGCAAGTCAAGAACCATGAAAAAACCATCCAATGCTTTTTGAAGCCAAGCGATTACTTCACTAGGTCAACTTTCCCCAGATTGTGCCAAAGAATTAGTTTCTTCAGAGAATTACTTCACTTTAAATAGAGTATTTCTACAAACTCAACAAGAGCACATTTAATTCAAATAAATAAATAAATAAATAAATAAATAAATAAATAAAGGGTAAGAGATATTTAAGCACAAATGCCAATAAGCCTGAGACATGAACGAGCCAATAAACATCAAACAAATAATAAAAAAATAAAGAATAAATATGTCATTATACTTGTATACATCTCAGGATAATATAAATCACAAAATAGTAAAATGTTGCAGAAAATGTATTATAAAAGTATTTGTGTGGGGAAAACAAATGAGGTGTGAAACCAGTTTATGTAAAGAAAAAAAAAAGTTTATACACATCATATGTCATATGCAAAAGTTTAGGAACCCCTGACAATTTTTATGATTTTCATTTATAAATATTTGGGTGTCAGCAATTTCATTTTGATCTATGAAATAACTGAAGGACACTAAAGTAATATTTCAGGAGTGAAATGAAGTTTATTGGATTAACAGAAAATGTGAATATGCATCAAAACCAAATTAGACAGGTGCATAAATTTGGGCACCCTTGCCATTTTGTTGATTTGAATACCTGTAACTACTTAGCACTGATTAATTGGAACACACAATTGGTTTGGTGGCTCATTAAGCCTTGAACTTCATAGACAGGTGAATCCAATCATGAGATTGCAAGTTGTTGTTCTCTTTAACTCTCCTCTGAAGAGCGGCAACATGGAGGCCTCAAAACAACTCAAATGACCTGAAAACAAACATTGTTCAACATTATTGTTTAGGGGAAGGCTACAAAAAGTTATCACAGAGATGTAAGCTGTCAGTGTCCACCGTGAGGAACATAGTGATGAAATAGAAGACCACAGGCACAGTTCTTGTTAAGGCCAGAAGTGGCAGGACACGTAAAAGATTGGAGTAGCAGTAGTCCAATATTTAAATCAATATTTCAAGGATTAAACAGCTACAAATAATTCTATTGAATAACTAATGTAATGTTTAAATTATGATTTATTAATGATTGTTTAAAAAAATTAATTTAATAGAATTTAATAGTAACAATTCAGTAACAGTAAATTACTTTGATCATGTTTTCTTTTATTTTTTTATTTAATTTTTAACAAAATTTAATTTTATATAATTCTCTTCAGTATGATATCCAACCCACCTCGGCCTTTACTTTTAATTTTATTCATGTCATTTTGAAATGAATTCTATTTAATTTTTTACATTTATTTTATTTTCCATTTGACATAAGAAATAAAATGTAAAAGGTTAAGGTGTGTTCTATTTCATTTTAAATTTTTAACTGTATTTTATATTTGATTTTAAGTCCAATATAAAAATCCAACTCAACTTTTATTTGACTTTTTTTTAATTTATGCCATTTAACACAGAATTTTATTTTTATTTTGTTTTTTAATTTTTATTTTCAGTTTGATGTCGCTTAAACTGAATTTCTATATTTTAATTTATTTTATTTACTGTTTGATATAGAACCCACCCTAACCATTACATTTTTTAAAATTTAATTTTAAACTGTATTTTATATTATGTTCAGTATAATAACCACTCCCTTCTATTTAATTTCATTTCAACTGTAATTTATTATATTTTCAGTATGATCTAAAACCCACCCTGACTTTTACTCACTGGGAACGTAGTGGAAACAAATATAACAAATATTCCATCTCCAATGTTTTCGAAAATTTCCTCGTTTAAAAGGTGACAAAAACGTCAAATTCATCCCTTAATCTTTACCTTTGCAACTTTTCATCCTGTCAGAAAACTATGATATGATTAGAAATATTACACTGTGTTGGTCATCTGACCCAATAATAGTGGAGTTGTGAGATATTTATAGTCGGCTGGATCCGATCCCTGTCGGAGTGTCAAGGCGAAAACTTGCTTTTAGCAAGTGCATCAATTTCAGGACTTTTTTTTTTTTCAGAATGAGAAAAAGGCATTAAACAGTCAAGGTGAAACCTAAATGGAAGGTGACAGGAGACATGTGACGCATCACACACTGAAATTCAATGAACCTCATGAGCCTGACAATAGAGACGATAATCTAGACGACAATAAGTCCATCCATCTTTTTACATTCATTACTCTCTCAACTCACATCCTCTCTTTGATCAGAGATTCATCCGGAAAGATTTGGACTCGAGGCGCTTTCACGCTACGCTTTTGAAGTTAGTTGAACTCTGACCTGCGAGTTTGCATCATGTGACCAATAGAAGGTCGAGGAGCAGCTTCATGTTCAGTAAACGGAAGGAATAAACAAACGCAAACAAATTGGTCATCATATTGGCGTTCATATTGATGTCGTTGGAATGAAACGATGTTACCATGGTGCTGAAAAATCTCCATAATGGATTCTGGATTCTGATTGGTCATAAAGTGTTCCTGGATTCTGACTGGTCAATCAATATTTCAATCCATCTGAATCCTTTTCTGATTCAATCAAGGATGCATACATGAGTCAAGCTCAACAAATAAACAACAAAACCACTCTGGAAAGATCACAGTTTTAGTATTTGCATCCACATGTGCATCTATAGATCTTTTCTGATGATGATTACAGCTTGCAATTGCAAATTATGGTTAATTTAGATCCTCAGAGGATTTATAATACAGCTTTATGATTATTATCATCATCATCATAGCGCATTAGGGATAATAATGTAGTCAGGATGAGGGATCACGCAGACACACACCATATATTACTCCAAGTGGGATGAATCACCAGAGGTGAAATGATAGAAACGGTTTGTGGATGTAATCTAATGTGGAATGTAGGGAAGGGGGCGGGGCTTCTAGGGCAGAGGTTAATATGAGAGAACTTTAACCACCTACGCAACTGTCAATCATCTGATATGTCGATTTGCTCGCATTTTTTTTTTTTGGAGCGGTTTCAGAAATCAGGGTTGCCAGATTGGTAATCCCCTCATAGCTAATTTACAAAGGAATTTTCCAAAAAACGTTCATTTTTATTTATTTATCTTTTTAATTGAGTCGATTCACTACGTTTCAGTGCTGGAGATCATGTGAATAAAACTTTAGTCTTGCATGGATGCGTTTCCTTTGTCCATCTTAAAACCATTCTGTGGCTTCTGGTCTTTCTGAACATCTCTACAGAGCACAAGCACACTGTAAAACACAAAACAATGGCTTACTCATTTATCTTTAGAGATCTCTGGAGAGAAGTATTGAGAGAGAAAGAGGAATATAATAAAAAGGCACAAAGGAAATGAGCTAAAAAAGAAGGACATTTATCATGCTATCATGCATCCTGCATTCATGGAGGGCATCAGGATTTAAAAAACGAATAAAGAACATTACGCAGAGGGTTTTTAAAACAGCCCACGCTCATGCACTCTTGGCCGAGATCTCTGTCGCGTTAGTCAGAAATTCTATGAGCATTTACGCGCCGCTGAGGGCCGAGGCGATAGCACTGGACGAAAAAAAGGAATAAATGCATGTGCTTTATGAATTCTTTACAATGCTAGCTCAGGATAGCCGGGTAATGCTCAAAAAGTTCTAGAAAAAGGCCATTAGAGGAATCGCACCATGATAGTCCATTATGATATTCATTTCCTGCTGAAGAGAAAGGATCCTGATCTCTCAGTGCTTAATGGTGACGCTATAGAGTGTGTATAGAGGCTCATATGACCCCTCACTATACACAAAATAACTGCACTTGTAAAAACTTTAGCAGAATTTAAAATATTAGAAATCTAATCTCCATCTAAGAATTTTCCAACATAGCAAACCGGGACTGCGTTCAAATCTTTACAGGAATGACGCATCGACGAGCTTAATGTAAACAAACGCAGCAAATTTCCAAACGGTGACTCTTAACTGTATGTATAAATAAATAAATAAATAAAAATTATGGATTATTTTTTGTAATTAATTACCAGAACCTCAATTATTTAAGAGAACTGAATGCACCTGATGTAATTACAACTTCCTGACTAGGAGTTACGAACTTCCCAGGAGGACATGAACATGAACATTAAATTGAGAATAAAAATTAAATTGTCAAATAATAATAAAAAAAAAACTGGTGTATTTCGAACGATCGATTTCTCTATTGTCATACAGTATACATGTCTAGAGTCGTGAACAAAAGAAAAAAAAGATTATTGTTAGGTGGCAACAGACAACAAAGCTACAGATTCGATCACATTTGAGGCTTTATTTGAAAAAAGGCAAAACAACAAAAAAAAAACACAGAAAATAATCAATAATCAAAATCAATGGTTTGATTTCCTCTGAGAGTCTGAAATAAGAAATTGTGACAGACAGATGAGAGTTCATCATGTCTCGGCTGAAGATGATGAAGATAAAGGGTGAGAACACTGATGAGGATGAACATAAGATTTATAAAATGATAAAAAGGTGAGAAATAATAGTAACAAGGTGGATTACAGATGGAGGACAAGAAGATGAAGACAATGAACAAGACAAAGAGAAAGCAGAAGAAGTAGTAGATGATGAAAGAAGAGAAGAAGCAAATGAAAGAACAAGAAAATGAAAGAGGAGAAGAAAGAAGATGGTAATAGAAGAGAAGAAAGAAGAGAAGATGGTGAAAGAAGAGAAGAAAAAAAAGAAGAAGAAGCAGATGAAAGAGAACAAGATGAAAGAAGAGAAGATGATGGAAGAGAAGGAAGAAGAAGAAGATGGTGAAAGAAGAGAAGAAGCAGATGAAAGAACAAGAAGATGAAAAAAGAGAAAAAAGATGGTGAAGAGAAGATGATAAAAGAAGAGAAGAAAAGAGAAGATGGTGAAAGAAGAGAAGAAAGAAGAAGAAGATGGTAAAAGAAGAGAAGAAAAAAGAGAAGAGGGTAAAAGAAGAGAAGAAAGAGGAGAACAAGATGGAAGAGAAGAAAGAAGAGAAGATGGTGACAAGAAAAAGAAGAAGAAAAAGATGGTGAAAGAAGAGAAGAAAGAAGAAGAAGGTGAAAGAAGAGAAGAAAGAAGAAGGTGAAAGAAGAGAAGAAAGAAGATGATGATAAAAGAAGAAGAAGAAGAAGCAAGAGGAGAAGAAGAAGAAGAAAGAGGAGAAGAAGAAGAAGAAAGAGGAGAAGAAGAAGAAGAAAGAGGAGAAGACGAACGAACAGAAGAGGAAGAACGAGAAGAATACATGATTCGTGTGGAATAACTGATCACAGTATCAATCATATGTGTGGCTTTATGTCGTACTGAATCGATCATGAGCATAGCAGCTATGTAGGTGGGACCAGTTTAATTAGAACCTCACCTAAAGCGAGAACCTTTAGAACCTAAAGCAAGTGTCACTTCTCTGAAACACTGAACGTCTTCATTATAACACCAAACAGGTCAATTCAAGTCGATTGTCCTACCCGAGGTTACAGTATATCTAGCACACATTCAATAGAAGGTAAAATACGATGCATCTCCATGTCCTTGTAAACATCACCGACGTGGTAATTAATTACAGCTCCGCCTCCACACTTAAAACTAATCCAGGCTCAATAGAGCTTTGTTGACTGCTTAACAGCCAATGATGCTTTTTCTTCTTTTTACTGCCCACAGAAAGATAAAGATGATTTATGGCGAAGCTTTAGAAGTTGCCAGATATTTGAAGCTCTTCAGCGTCTTGTCTCTCGCCTGATTTCTAGATATCGGTCGTGGTTAAAAGGTATTTTCGCTGATTATTGTTCCGTGTTAAGATCCCATTCTGTGAGAGACGGCTACTGAGTGATGATGCTCCAAATCCACTTGGACAATCACAGCCGCGCTCTGAGTGAATCTTTTGTCTCCTCTCACCTCCGCCAGCCACTTGCTGAACCCCCCCACCCCCGTTCGAGCGACGACTTGATGGTGAAAAGCTTTCGTGTCTCTCCAAGTTTTAATATCCACAGGCGTTTCGATCTCTAGCTACAGAATGGTCTCTTTTGTGCCCTGACAGAACGATGGATGACAGCGTGGTAAATCAATGGGCTGAACCATCCATTAACTCTGGAAATGCCACCTTTACACAGATAAAAGAATTTCAGCTGGCAGGAATCCACACGGTCTATAGAAAGAGTGTAAAGGGACCACCTGCAAAACAAGAGTGTGGCTTTTGTAGCTCGCAACCCGTAAGAACCTGGAGCATTGTGGGACGTCTTAACGATCGAGCGAGTCATTTATTTTTATTATTGAAATATAAATCATTAGAGCAACTGGTAAATTATACCATAGGCAAATACCAGAGGATGATTCTTCTTTATATTCTATTATATTGTAGATTCTTTATATTCAGCAGAAACTGTTTAAAAATGTTTTTTTTTTTAAGGAGGTAAAAGCTGTAATATTTTTGATATTTTCATGACAGATGACGTTTCATGAACGCTTAGGTCTTATTTGAAAGGAGAGGCTGGTGAGGGAACGATGCTTAAAGCTGATTAATGTAAACTGTTTCTCCTGGATGCTTTAAAAAAAAAAAAAATGTTTATTTTTTTTTAATAAATAGAAATGTGTTTTGGGGGCAAGGTGGTTTAGTGGTTAGCACATTCGCCTCACACCTCCAGGGTTGGGGGTTCGATTCCCGCCTCCGCCTTGTGTGTGTGGAGTTTGCATGTTCTCCCCGTGCCTCGGGGGTTTCCTCCGGGTACTCCGGTTTCCTCCCCCGGTCCAAAGACATGCATGGTAGGTTGATTGGCATCTCTGGAAAATTGTCCGTAGTGTGTGATTGTGTGAGTGAATGAGTGTGTGTATGTGTGTGCCCTGTGATGGGTTGGCACTCCGTCCAGGGTGCATCTTGCCTTGATGCCCAATGACGTCTGAGATAGACACAGGCTCCCCGTGACCCGAAGTAGTTCGGATAAGCGGTAGAAAATGAATGAATGAAATAAATGTGTTTTAGACTTAAATATACATTTAAGTCTAAAATACCTGTAATGCATGAAAAATTAAGAAAAAAAAAATATATATATATATATACACACAGGGAGTGCAGAATTATTAGGGAAGTTGTATTTTTGAGGATTAATTTTATTATTGAACAACAACCATGTTCTCAATGAACCCAAAAAACTCATTAATAGCAAAGCTGAATATTTTTGGAAGTAGTTTTTAGTTTGTTTGTAGTTTTAGCTATTTTAGGAGGATATCTGTGTGTGCAGGTGACTATTACTGTGCATAATTATTAGGCAACTTAACAAAAAACAAATATATACCCATTTCAATTATTTATTTTCACCAGTGAAACCAATATTACATCTCAACATTCACTAATATACATTTCTGACATTCAAAAACAAAACAAAAACAAATCAGTGACCAATATAGCCACCTTTATTTGCAAGGACACTCAAAAGCCTGCCATCCATGGATTCTGTCAGTGTTTTGATCTGTTCACCGTCAACATTGCGTGCAGCAGCAACCACAGCCTCCCAGACACTCTTCAGAGAGGTGTACTGTTTTCCCTCCTTGTAAATCTCACATTTGATGATGGACCACAGGTTCTCTATGGGGTTCAGATCAGGTGAACAAGGAGGCCATGTCATTAGTTTTTCTTCTTTTAGACCCTTTCTTGCCAGCCACGCTGTGGAGTACTTGGACGCGTGTGATGGAGCATTGTCCTGCATGAAAATCATGTTTTTCTTGAAGGATGCAGACTTCTTCCTGTACCACTGCTTGAAGAAGGTGTCTTCCAGAAACTGGCAGTAGGACTGGGAGTTGAGCTTGACCCCATCCTCAACCCGAAAAGGCCCCACAAGCTCATCTTTGATGATACCAGCCCAAACCAGTACTCCACCTCCACCTTGCTGGCGTCTCAGTCGGACTGGAGCTCTCTGCCCTTTACCGATCCAGCCACGAGCCCATCCATCTGGCCCATCAAGACTCACTCTCATTTCATCAGTCCATAAAACCTTAGAAAAATCAGTCTTCAGATATTTCTTGGCCCAGTCTTGACGTTTCAGCTTGTGTGTCTTGTTCAGTGGTGGTCGTTTTTCAGCCTTTCTTACCTTGGCCATGTCTCTGAGTATTGCACACCTTGTGCTTTTGGGCACTCCAGTGATGTTGCAGCTCTGAAATATGGCAAAACTGGTGGCAAGTGGCATCTTGGCAGCTGCACGCTTGACTTTTCTCAGTTCATGGGCAGTTATTTTGCGCCTTGGTTTTTCCACACGCTTCTTGCGACCCTGTTGACTATTTTGAATGAAACGCTTGATTGTTCGATGATCACGCTTCAGAAGCTTGGCAATTTTAAGAGTGCTGCATCCCTCTGCAAGATATCTCACTATTTTTGACTTTTCGGAGCCTGTCAAGTCCTTCTTTTGACCCATTTTGCCAAAGGAAAGGAAGTTGCCTAATAATTATGCACACCTGATATAGGGTGTAGATGTCATTAGACCACACCCCTTCTCATTACAGAGATGCACATCACCTAATATGCTTAATTGGTTGTAGGCTTTCGAGCCTATACAGCTTGGAGTAAGACAACATGCATAAAGAGGATGATGTGGTCAAAATACTCATTTGCCTAATAATTCTGCACTCCCTTCTGCATATATATATATATATATATATATATATATATATATATATATATATATATATATATATATATATATATATATATATATATATATATATATATACACTAAGACATCGCCTTTAATATTGAGAAAAATCGATTTTATTTATTTAATAATTTATTCATGCCTATTTAATAAAATAATTATTAAAACAAATGGTCTTTGCTATAAAAGCAAACAAACATCACAGCAAGCAAAATTTGGTATCCCATGGAGCAATGCGGGTTAAAGCCAAAAATCAATACCCTCTATAATGTTTTCCTCTTAATGCTTAGTGATAACACACAGCAGGAATCAATGCTTATGCAATTAACTATTATAACGAGCTGAGAGACGCTTGCAGACTCTTGTTTTGACAAATTTGTCATAGACTCACTTTGTGAGATATTAACCAAGGTTAGCTGGATGGTTTAGCGCGTTAAGACTAGCTTTATAAACGTTACTAACAGGATGTCAGGTGATCTATAGGACTGTTGGTGCTAATGACATTATCAGAGATTCTATTAGATCAGGATAATGGTGAAGTCTTATGACTAAGACAGAATCATGGTTAAGCCTTTGGAGCAAGAGACTCAACATGCTATTGATTACTCTGGTAGCAGTGCGCTAAGCTACAGTCAGAATCCACAGCTTGGGTGAAAATAAATGTTCAGTGGTTGGAAAGTAACCCGGAAAACCAAGAACTCCCAATCAAATTAACGCACTGGATGCTATTGACTAGATGAGGTGTAAAAGTTTTAAAACAATTAGAACCACCAATACTATAAAGGTCCAAGTTAGGGTGAGGGATGTGGGTTAGGGTTAGTTCTTGTCATAATGGTTAGCGGTTAGTGCAGGATTGGTTAGCATCACTTACCCAGTTACTTTTATACAGTAGTTCAAGTCTAAATCAGCATGATGCTACTATTACCATGATTCATAGCAGGGGTGGTGTTCTTAGGTTTGCCAAAGATTAGCTCTTTATGCCAGGGCTAAAGACTTTAGTTTCTGTCCCACAGGAACAGAGAAATCTAAATGTTTGCAAGCATACAGTATCTTTTAGCAAATTCCATAATTTCATACCTTTCATATGAACTAATGACTTGACTTTTACTGAATACTTTTACTTAATTACATTCCTAAGAAATACAATTCTCCTTCTTTCGTCTAGCCAATGGGTGTACGATATACATCAACTGGATTAACTTGCGGAATGCGTTATTTAAATTTCAATTCATTTGAAGCATTTAATTAAGCTCATCAGCTTGGACAATCCTGTTAATTTATCCTGTGCAATGACCTCATGTTCCACAATGTAGTCTGAGCTCTAGCTATTCTGTCTGTCTGAATACAAATAATGGACTTGCCTCAGTATTTCCTTTTAGTAGGCTGGAGAAAAAAAATAATAAAATGGACAACTCTAAGCATTTTATTTAAAAAAAAAAAAAAAAAAAAATTCCAAGGTAATTTTGCTAATTACGTTTAACTGTTTCATTCGCTAATGAAAAGTTAGACTAACATCAATTCCAGTAGAGGAACTGGCTAGGAAATCATCTTCTTCTGAGCTTATCTTGCTAGTTAGCGCTATTTAGTTTTCACCGGTTTGGCTCTGTTGGTTTGCACCTGCTGTTTGAATGAATGAAAGACTGAAGGAAGGAAGGAATCAAACTGAACTGCTTCTGAAAGTAATTTCCATCTGCTACATTTCATGAGACGGCGGAATGAAACTTCTCCCACAGCGAAGGAGCTATAAAACAGTCATTTATATTCCTATACATATGTAACTCCTCATATGTACAGTAGATAGTGATCTGATTATGAGCAAAATTGGAGGAAATTTATCGAAAACATCAAAGATTATATGGAATAGAATTAAATGCAACAACATTCTACAACATTCAACAGTATACATTCAATGCAAAAATAATATGTAATTATAGGCAAATTGCTGTGGTTTGAGAGGAAAACGCTTCAGAATGTGCCGTTATAGGAAAATAAGCGAAAACAAACAGTAAACATAAACAGCATCTGCAGTTAGAATTTCATTTGAATTTACAAAAAAAAAAAAAAAAAAAAAATTGCAAAAATATAGTAGGGGAAAATTAAGAAAAACTCAACAGTTTTGAATTTATTTTTTTATAGAAGTAAAGAAATTAAGAATCAATAAGAAAGAATATTTATCTATTTAGTTAGATAGCTTGTTAGCTGACTTTAATTGTGGAAAAAGATTTATGATTATTTCCCTAACTTATGTTTGCCATTCACTTCTCAGCAAATTTAAGGTGCATTTGCATGGTATAATTTAAAAAGGTATTTAAACAATATTATATAAACCATTACTGTAAAATAACATTAAAATTAAAAGAACTCTAAGAGAACTGAATTAAATGAAATAATAAAAAAAAAAAAAAAAACAGTCTTCATTTTAAAAAGCTCTCAGTGTGCACAAATGAAACTGCCTAATGCATTACTGTAAAATTATATTTTAACATCTAATTCAAAATTCTCATCTTTCCATGCAAATAAATATATATATATATTTGTTAAAGGAGAGAGAATGAGAAAGTGTGGTTAACAAGCATGTTTCAATTTGCAAAGCAATTAAAATCCCTGGACCATTCTTTACCTCTTCAATGGATTACCCATAATTCCTTAGCCATATAAGCAGCAGAACTAAGCATGTCAGGAAATGGAGTTGTCCCCATTTATTCAGGATTTGCACTGGAACTTATTTAACAGTATTAAACATGTTGGCCAGGTCGTAATCCTAACAATTTTGTTCTGCTACAAAGACCGACACGCTTCGTTTTGTCACTACAGCAGATCTAAAATAATGTCATGACTTTCTGCCCAACTCAGTTCCTAGCAGTGCTATGAAAAAAAATGCTGTTTCTTATCAGGTAACACTATGTCTTGATGTTACTATAAATTTGGTCCACATAATGCTGGTGTGAGTTCATGCTAGCTGAAGTCCCCACAAATGCTTATTTCTTGAAAGGTGTGTTAAAACAGTGGCTTTTGAAATGGTCCTCATTTTGTTCTGCTAAAAGGACCGACACACTTCGTTTTGTCACTACAGCAGATCTAACATAATGTCACGACTTTCTGCCGAACTCGGTTCCTAGCAGTGCTGAGAAAAAAAATGCTGTTTCTTATCAGTAAACACTATGTCTTGATGTTACTATAAATTTGGTCCACATAATGCTGGTGTGAGTTCATGCTAGCTGAAGTCCCCACAAATGCTTATTTATTGAAAGGTGTGTTAAAACAGTGGCTTCTGAAATGGTCCTCAGGTCATTTATTGTGTGTGTGTTTGCTTGGTTAGGCAGGTGGCAATGAAGTCCTGAACTATAAGATGTGTAAAAAAGTGCCTAAAAATAAAAACACGTCTCGTCAAAATCTCGTTTTAGCTCAATTTATGTTGTCATTTTTTATATTTTCTCTTGATCATCAAACTATTATTTAGAATCCTATAATTGTAACAGCTCATTTTTTCCCCATTACTTCCTGTTATCTCATAAATTTAAACCCTTACACAGTACACATTCTTATAGAAGTCAGTGCAATAAAACAATAGTAAATGATGAAACCATGGCATGAATATGCAACTTAAAAAGATGACTATTATATGAGATTTATATTTAAAGATTGCTTTAAAGTCAACTTTGTCCCTTAAAAGTATCTTAAATAAACTCCCTTAGCTTCAGTTCAGAGTTGTTTAATGTAAATGCTCATTAGCAACAGCTAGCACCACTAATTCCAAGGGTACAGTTAATACTGCAACATTTCTATTCAAAAACATACAGTGGAAAGACACCACTGATTAAAATTCCTTTCAAGTTCTGAAAGTATATATATTTGGAAAGATAAACGTGATAAGGAAACATCAATCCATTCCAAATCCCAGACCCCAAAAACATAACACATCATTGCAAATAAGGCAATAAGCAATTAAAAACTACGCAATTACGTATATCATCCAATGGAACTTCAGTCTCTCTCCAAACATGAAATAGTCATTTGTAGTCAGGGCCTAAAACCAAAACACAACTTAACTGACAAAAAAAACAAAATCTCACCAACAATCATTTTCTCTTGGAAACATTGGCTTCAGATTCGCCACAAAGGATTAATCCAACAAGGTTAATCCAAACTGCCACAAACTGAAGGTCAAACTTCAGGTTCCTTCTCCTCCAAACCTCTTTTACTGGTGATTAAAGGAGGAAAAATTAAAACTGATTCCCACCTGAGCAGCTAAAATGGCCGCCCCAATTTAACTAGAAGCTATAATAGTTCCTGTTAGAATAAGAGCCCCCTAATCTAGACAAACTAAAAGTCCCATAACCGAATGGGAATTAGGACTTAACTGGATTATACAACAACTCTCATAACTTTCAGTAGAAATTTTTCAGTAGAATTTTTTTAGAAATTTTGTGATTTGTGATGGATTAAAAAAAAATAATTTGGTGGGACCAAATTCATGCATTCAAATCAGAACTGGAACCATTTTATCCAGTCAATGTGTTTGTATATGACCCTCTGGTTTGACTGGCCATAAATTAATAAGCAAAGAGTCAATATTTTGACATTTTCTGGGTGCAAATTACGGTGTTGTAGCCATAAGACACTAAAGCAATGCTCAGAATTTAACTGAATATATTATCTGGTGGAAAGAATTTATATGGTGGAAGTTTATTCACTCTGAGAATTCACTTAAGGTGACTTGGGATACTGATGTATTCCTGTTACAAAGCCAAAATGTCTTGTTCAATTTAAAATAGTTCCCATGTGTTTAGTACTTCACGGCCACCCCATAGGTCTCGAGAACTTAACTCATGATGTTAATACATTCATTTGAGACCTCACCTTAAGAACAACCACCGTCACCTCAGCAGCTTTTGTCTATTTATGCAAAAAAGAAAAAAAAATTCTTAGTTTGAAATTGCCTCAAGCAACGTTTAACATGTTCGGGAGCCGTGCAGTTGTTCCATTTAAAGGTGCTGAAAAGCAGTGCAATTACAAGAACCTTCAATTTTGAAGATTGCAGAGCATGACCAGGCTGAGGTTCCCCCTTGAGCAAAATGGACGGCTTGAATTACCAAGACCGATAGAAATTATTTAATGTAAAATATTAAATGTAACAAAAACTCCTGCAAAGTTCTGTTCATAAACTTTTAGAAGAAAAGGCGCTTCATAGAACCTTAAAGGCACATATACGGAACATTACCTGGGTTCCTTCATTCATTATTTTTCATCCATTCATTCATTCATTCATTCATTCATTCATTCATTTTTGTAATAATTGTAATAAAAAATGAAAAATATTGAATGCAAAAAAAACACTAATTGCTATAAAGTGAATGCAAAAAAAATATAGATTTTTTTTAAATAAATGAAAAATATTACAATTAAAAAATATAGCAGAGTAATATAAATACATGCAAAAGGCAAAGTTTAGCACAAAGAATTCTTTTCATTTGATCATTATTAAATCTTTTTGGCATAAAGTGTTCTTTGGATCCTGTGGTAATGTAACCCCAATAAACCTTTTTTCTAAGAGTTGAGCTTCTGCTGAGATTAGTACAGTATAATAGTATATAAGAACTACTAATAGTGCTGGAAATGTTTACTGCACTCATCAGTTGTTCCACACTCTTAACTCTTCTATATAGCACACTGCAATTCTGTACTTGGCCATTAGAAACCTTTCCCTACAATTTGTTTTATGTAGAATCCTCGGAGAGAAATGAAAACTACATTTTAAATGAAAACTAATCTATAGTTCAAAGAATAGTGAAATGGGTGTCATTACTTTTTGGAGTTTTATCTCCAAAGGCTGTGAGATTTCTTGAAATGCCACACTTATGAATGACAGATTTTATACAAGATTAAAATGTTGATTGAATTTGGGAAATATTTCAAATGGAAACTTGCTGTTATCAATACTATTGTTGGGGTAAATAATGGGGATGTGGTAGCCTAGTGGTTAAGGTTTTGGTTTACCAATTGGAAGGTTATGAGTTCAAATCCACCAAATCCATCAAGCTGCCACTGCTGGGCCCCTGAGCAAGGCCCTCGGTTGTAAAGATTTACAAATTGTAAGTTTCTCTAGATGAGGGTGTTTGCCAAATTCTGTGAATATAATAATAATAATAATAATAATAATAATAATAGGGGGGCATGATGCTTAGTGGTTAGCACGTTCGCCTCACACCTCCAGGGTTGGGGGTTCGATTCCCATCTCCGCCTTGTGTGTGTGGAGTTTGCATGTTCTCCCAGTGCCTCGGGGGTTTCCTCCGGGTACTCCGGTTTCCTCCCCCAGTACAAAGGCATGCATGGTAGGTTGATTGGCATCTCTGGAAAATTGTCCGTAGTGTGTGATTGCGTGAGTGAATGAGAGTGTGTGTGTGTGCCCTGCGATGTGTTGGCACTCCGTCCAGGGTGTATCCTGCCTTGATGCCCAATGATGCCTGAGATAGGCACGGACTCCCCGTGACCCGAGGTAGTTCGGATAAGCGGTAGAAAATGAATGAATAATAATAACTCTCAGGAAAACGTATTAACTTGGATTTAAAGTACCCCATTGGGTTCTATCTACAAAAAATATTTTGGGGTTCCATATATAAAGCAAATGAGAGTCTACTGTATATAGAACCATTTGATTTAAGAATGTAGAGTTGCATGTGGATGTAGCAGCAAGTAAAGTTCTGGACTTTAAGTACTTTTTTTTACTAAAGTCAAACTGGATCAAACTGCACATTGAATGTTGCTTCATGCTGAAGCTGGAACATTGTAAACACTGTAAATCCCTGCTTTTGAAGTTAACACCAGGGCATTTCATAGATTTGTATGGCAACTTTGGAAGCCAAGATTATGCAACTAAGTGGTAGATAATATTCTTCATTTCAATCTGCAATTAGCAGCCATTAGGGCTGTGCTAATAATTCTCTATAATTTGGTCCAAATGCTTTGCAAGCATTATTATAATGTCTAGTCATACTTCATAAACTTCTAATTATAAGATCTAGTTAGAGCTTAGCAGGCTTTTTTTTTTTTTTACAGCAAAATAGTGGCAACTCTGTTTACATTTATTTACTATTTACTGATTGGTCAACCGGGGGGCACGGTGGCTTAGTGGTTAGCACGTTCGCCTCAAACCTCCAGGGTTGGGGGTTTGATTCCCACTTCCGCCAGAGTTTGCATGTTCTCCCGGTGCCTCGGGGGTTTCCTCCGGGTACTCCGGTTTCCTCCACCGGTCCAAAGACAGGCATGGTAGGTTGATTGGCATCTCTGGAAAAATTGTCTGTAGTGTGTGATTGTGTGAGTGAATGAGAGTGTGTGTGTGCCCTGCAATGGGTTGGCACACCGTCCAGGGTGTATCCTGCCTTGATGCCCGATGATGCCTGAGATCCCCATGACCCGAGAATAGTTCAGATAAGCGGTAGAAAATGAGTGAGTGAGTGAGTGAGTGATTGGTCAACGAAGTACTATATTACTGTTAAAACAAATTTAATTGTACAATAACATGCATGTCCTATAGGGCATAGAAATGGGTTACTGTAATAGATGTGTATATATATTTAATTTATATGAATATTTAATTTAATTTAATTTATATTTGGCATGTGGTAGCATAGTGGTTAAGGTGTTAGGCTACCAATCGGAAGGTTGTGAGTTCATTTCCAGGTCCATCAAGCTGCTACTGTTGGGCCCCTGAGCAAGGCCCTTAACCCTCAGTTGTACAAAAATGTGATAAGGAATAAGGGTGTCTGAAAATACTGTAAATGTTACTGGTATAAAGATGAATAGAATTTGAAAAGCGGTCAGTACTAGAATCATGTGAGGGATAAGGTCTCTCACCTAGAAACCCAAACAGACTCATTAAATACTGTAGAAACATTTTGAAGGATTTGTTAAAAAAAAAAAAAAAAAAAAAAAAAAAGGAACAATCAAACACAAAATTTAAAATTCGAAAATTTAGTTTTAATTAATTAACCAATTTAATCAGCAATCATGCTGTTTTCTTAAATCTGTCATTTATAAACACGTCATTTCAAAATATCTCGCATCGTTATATATACACACAGATAAAACTCTGTTTGACTCCATTTGACTTCAGGCAATCTTTGAATAATAAAACCGAGCTTCCCCAGCTTTAAAGGATTTCCAAAATTTATTTATTATATAAACTTGGGTCAATTCAGAAAAATTAAGTTTCTGTTATTCCCCATGATTTAATGCATATTACAGCTAAATGCTTTATGATTATATTATAGTCATTTTCCGGCCGTTTTTAAAGTGTGTTACTTTATAGTTCAATGGTCATGCAAATTAAACTCCAGGTTGATACTTAAAACTTTTGTTAAGTTCTGAAGACGAATGCAGTCTAGCAGTGAAAAAGATTATTTATTTTATATTATTTTGCTAGAACAGCATGACCAATCAGAATCTAGTATCTAGTTAAGTCATTGTAAACCTCCCACCTGGTTGATTTGCGGAATAATATTCATTCCTGTACTTCATTTCTCCACATTGCAATTTTATCATTTTATTTGCTATTTCAATGCTCACATCTTTTTCTTCTACACAGATCCATTAAATATTATTTATTATGTACAACCATTATTTCCTTTGGGCCCGGCACCATGTAATTAGATCCCAGTCAGAATTATAGAGAAGCTCTCATTAGGTAAAATAAGAAGAGGAACAGCAGTTGCAATCATTGAGGTGATTTGAGTCTTTCAGAAAAAAATAAAATAAATAACGAATAAAAAGTAAAAGGAAGATAACTGGCTGAAGATGATTGTGCTAGACAGATTCTCAAATGTTTCTGCTACATACATCTTTATCGAATATAAAATGCCCCGCCTGAAATTTAATCTGGTGTTAATGGATATGATGGACGTATAACATCATCACAGTGAATGATGGAGCTGTGTGGATATTTAGAGACTCGCTTTAGACTTTATGATCTCTCCTCCGCAGCCAGAGGCTTCAGTAACAAAGCCATCCAGCATAAATAACGTCCACTTTACCAGAAACCATCACTGTGCAATATGATCTAGTTCCACTCCTCCACACTGTTCCACTCTGCTGGGCCCTGATCAGGTTTCTGAAGGAAGGTTAGAGATGTCAGTATGGCTGTCATTAATCAAGGTTGATGTTTTACTGTAAGACTCCCAGAGGACCGACAGGCTGTAAGGACATCCGCTTTTGCTCAAGACAAGCTTTACAGACTGGAACAAACACCTATGTTGGCTTCTTAAACTCAATTCTTGGCCACAGTGTGTTCTGAATATTTGTTATATGATGAAGTGTTGGATAAAGGGATGGATGGATGGATGATTAAATGAGCATAGAAATGGGGGCAATGTATACATAGATGAAATGCTAGATGGATGCAAGCATGAATGGGTGGGTGGATGGATAGATAGATAGATAGATAGATAGATAGATAGATAGATAGATAGATAGATAGATAGATAGATAGATAGATAGGTGGATGGATGGATATATGGATGGATGGATAAATCAATGAATAGAAGGATGAATGGATGGATGAATAGGTAAATTAATCAATAGATGGATTGTAGAAATGGATGTATGTATAGGTGGATAAGTTATTATATGGAAGGACAAATAGATGGATGGATGGATGGATGGATAAATGAATGAATAGAAGGATGAATGTATGGATGAATAGGTAAATTAATCAATAGATGGATTGTAGAAATGGATGTATGTATAGATGGGTAAGTTATTATATGGAAGTATAAATGGAAGGATATATGAATGGATGGATGCATGGATGGATGAATAATAGATAGAGATGGACATATCAATTGGTGGATGGATGGATGGATGGATGGATGGATAAATGGAAGGATTGATCTACCATTTGGTCAGATCTATGCCTGAAGTGCTGAACAAACAGTTACTGTAGTTTCAACTACAGCAATACACAGTTAAATTGTTAAACATTGTTAAACATACAGTTAACAATTCAGTTCAGAGTGAAACAATTCAAATAAAGCAAAAATGGATGACTGTGTGGATTAATAGATGAAATGAAAAATAAAATAAATAAAAAATACATAAAAATAGATTGAAGCATGAATGTATGGCTAAGTGAATAGAGAAGGAGATGACTAGATGGATGGATGGATGGATGGATGGATGGATGGATGGACAGGTAGATCACCAATCTTAATTATTTCATGTAACATACTGTACAAACCTCGTTTCCTGCAGCTTTAGTCATGAAGTCCAAATTCTTTTCTGTGTTTTGTTGGTTTTCAGATAAACAAATGATCATTTCTAAGGGAATAGCAGCACAACAGATGCAGGATCACTAATGCAGTTTTCTGGTTATTTTCCCTGCCTTTTTTTTTTTTTTTAACAACAGTATATCTTCCATATAAATAAATGTAGCTCAGTGTTTGTTGAACAAAAGCACAGGGGCGATATCCTGTTCCTGTCTCGATGAAATGATTGATTTTCTGAAACCATTGAAAGAAAAAAATAGGAATAGAAAACACAGCGAACAAGGGTCTGAGACAATATTATACTTTTATTACAGTTCCTTTATGGTTCCCTTCACCAAATAGGTCTTTCTCGTAAGAGTCCTACAATTTCTGTATGAGATATTCAGTCGTTTTCCTTCTATATGAAAAAGAAAGGATGAAATCTACCATTCTAAAGGGTTCTTTTGCTCTCGCAAGAAAGAACATTAGAAATCAATTTTGCTCAGGCGTCAGTGCTTTCTCGTGTGGATTCAGCTTCTTTTATTTTTAAGAACAGATTGTGTGTGTGTGTGTGTGTGTGTGTATGTGTGTGTGTGTTATGAAGAGGGTGTATAATGTAATCGTGTTCACTGAAATCCAGCACAGAGTATTACAGTTCATTATATTGGAACATTACAGCCTTTTTTCTTGCAATTATTCACCAGGAGGCTGCTTTAAATGTAAAATACAGACTAGTCCGGATTTAAAATGCTTTGCTGCTTATAAAATGCCTCGACTCATAAAAAAAGAGTTCTTCAATAATGCAAAAAAGGATCAGTGCGTTTTCAATATATTTAAAACCAAGAAAAAATAGTGATAGAGAGAGTGCACGTACCGAAAGATAATATTTGATATTCTGCTGTTTATATAGACACTATCTTTTAGCTTTATGTGAAAAATCTCTTTATCTATTCAAATTTCTGACCTACAGTACGATAGGAACCGTTTTCGGAGTTCCTACAATGACTGTTTGTTATGGATGTGAGCGATTATTATCCTATACAACGTTTTGTTTCTCTTATCCAATAATGATTATCCTAATTATTTTGTTAACGAACATCAAGAAACCTAGAGATTCTAATTTCGTTTCATCCCAGTGATTGAAATCTTTTGCTTCCTGTCACCAAAACGATTCGTTCGCTGAATGTTTTGATTCCTGTCCCCAAAATGATTCGTTCAGATTCGTTCATTTCGTATTGTGGATTATGCTCTACACAAAAACAAGACATTAGGCTTGTTTTATTGCTACACAATTTTTAAATGCACTGTTTTGCCCAACTGAAGTTTCACCTTAAAACCTTTATCACGTGAGTCAATAGCAAACAAGGGGGCGTGGCCTTTTGAGAGGTGCATCAAAAAATTGTCAAAAATCACAAGGTTGTATCCCGAAGATGTTATAACTGTACGTGATCAAAAATGACTGTGCTGTCAGAGTGGGAGGGGCATAACTGCCCTGTCAATCATAGTGACACGAGCCAATCACAGTGCCTGTGTGCTCACATATGAGGAAGAGGACAGAAAGCTGACTGACAGGCAGGAATGTGTTATGAAATAGAATCAGTTGGTATCAGTCTAAGTTAGACTTTTCTTTTTTTTTTCTTTTTTTTCTAAGTTAGACTACTTTCTTTCTTTCTTTCTTTCTTTCTTTCTATCTATCTTTGGTAATTTTTTTCCTTCCTTGCTTTTTGAATTTTTTCTACATTTATTTATTTTATTATCCTATTTTTTCCTTTCTTTCTTTAATTTCTTTCCTTCCTTCCTTTTTTTTGTTCTTTCTTTCTTTATTTGCTTATACAGTATATTCTTTCTTTATTTGCTCCACATTGAATAAGACCCACAGGGCGAACGAGCCATTAGCTGAACCTGAAATTGAAGGAGATGCAGGAGACGTTGACTGGAAAAGAAGTAGAGTTCAAACTTTCTTGTCCTGCTGATTTCTGGAAACGTCTCATTGCCAGCACACATCTGTCTTTCCTTCATTCATATTCACATGTCTCGCTCTCTCTCTCTCTCTCTCTCTCTCTCTCTCTCTCTCTCTCTCTCTCTCGCTATCAGCTTTGACTTGATCATGTCTGTCTGCAGTTTGAAAGAAGGGCAGTGGGAATTTACTAGACTTGTGACAGTGCAGACAGAGCAAATGATTTTCTTTGCCAAACATCAGCTGTCTTCACGAGCTCGGACTGACAGGAGAACTTTCTGATGAAGGTGAATGTCGAGCAAAATCTGCATTTCAATGTTGCTTTTAAACCAGGGCATGAATCCTTGACGGTCGGAAATTCATGACAGATCATTCGCACCTACACTTACTGTATGACTATTCACAAGGTTCCGCTGCGGGACTTAAATTAACCTTTGCAAAAATAATAATAATAAAATTATAAATAATTTTAAAATTCATTCATTCATCTTCTACCGCTTATCCGAACTACCTCGGGTCACGGGGAGCCTGTGCCTATCTCAGACGTCATCGGGCATCAAGGCAGGATACACCCTGGACGGAGTGCCAACCCATCACAGGGCACACACACACACACTCTCATTCTCTCACACAATCACACACTAGGGACAATTTTCCAGAGATGCCAATCAACCTACCATGCATGTCTTTGGACCGGGGGAGGAAACCGGAGTACCCGGAGGAAACCCCCGAGGCACGGGGAGAACATGCAAACTCCACACACAAGGTGGAGGCGGGAATCGAACCCCGACCCTGGAGGTGTGAGGCAAACGTGCTAACCACTAAGCCACCGTGCCCCCCATAGTTGCATTTGATAAAACAAATTCTTTCCTGTTCTTTGATGGTATAGTGGCTACAGTCTCTCCTCATCCTCGTTCCAAAAAACAAACAAACAAACAAACAAACAAATAAATAAATAAATAATACAACATCTTGTTAAAAGTTACAGCTTTAGGGCTGTTAGGGCACTAGAGACTCCTTCCATAAACAAAACAGAAATATGCCGAACACGTCGCTATAAAGGATCTCTTTCTAAAGCAAGCATGACTTGTTATATATTTCTATACACTCCACTGTCCGATCTGCTCTTATTGAGCATGAATCGAAACCCACTGACCAATCAGAGCTACTGATTTTCCCAGCCTGGAAATAACGAGAGCGGCGAGACGACAGGAAGTAACAACAAGAGAAAGTAACTTGGAAACTAATAAACTTCAAAAAAGAGAGGAATGAAGATGAGGAGACACCGTAGCTGCTATACCATCAGACAACAGGAACTAATCTGAAATAAATAAATAAATAAATAAATAAATATAGCTATTGATTTTTGTTTTGTGTTTCATGTTTTTTATTTCCCTATTAAATACAATAATAAAAAACCTAAAATATATTTAACTCGATTTGTCCTTTTAACAATAGGCATTGTTTTTTAAAAATTTTTAAATTAGTTTTTAAAATTACATTTAAATTTATACTTAAAGGTGGGGTCTCCGTTGTTTGAGAAATGCTTCAGAAAACTGCTTTGGGCCACCAAACAAAACAAAAACAAAACAAACGTGTAACCAATGAGCAGAAAGGGGCATGTCTTGTCAATATGCGAGGAGAGAGTGTTCAGTGCGCATGTGTGACATTAGCAGAAAGCGGTTTTAACATTGACATGGAAGATAAAAACGAAAAAAAAAAAAGCGAAGAAAGGCTTACGATAAGGCAAGAAGCAGGACCCGTGTTAATATAGGATCAGCTCTCTAGGGCTGGAGAGAACTGAACGTCTTCCGAGTGAAACGGAGATAAACCTTTCACGGTACAACACACAGTACTACAAAAACACATTTGTATTACCACAGTATTACTCAATGTGTTTATTTATTAATAAAAATATACCCTCGGTCAGCTGCCCCAACAGGTTCCGCCATAATACTTGTCTGGGTTATACTTGGGTTATACTTGTCTGGTGTATGTGTGGGTGGAGCTATCAAAACAGGGGTGGGACACATTTAGGTTAGGGGCGTGTTTGTTTTGGTGATTTCAAATGTCAACATTGGCTTTCAAACAACGGAGACCCCACCTTTAATGAGCAAGCCAGTGGTGACGACAGTGAGGAAACACTCAAAACTTGAGACAACACGAGGAAGAAACCTTGAGACTCAAAAGGGAACCTCATGCTCATCTGGGGGACACTGGACAGTGTAACTATAAATCAATATAAATATAAATTCTTGCTATAATTGTGGTCAAACAGTATAATTGTGTAACAAGGAATTGTCTATTTTTTGTATCACTATATTTTATTGACTGATGTTCTAAAAGCTCCACACAATCCCACACAGTTACAGCAGATTTTCACATTAACACACCAAGTTAACCGACATGCTCAGAAGACAAAACTCCTATCTTTGATTAGGAATAAAAAACAAAATCCATAATTCATGCCGATGGTTTGGATGTATCGGTATTCTGAGTCACGCTCCTGTCCTTTGACCTGTAATTCCTGATGTAAGAGATGTTTTCATTTCCTCGTAATTACCCGGGCGCTTTGTTTACGACGCTTCATAACTTCTGAAATGAAGTGCTTGCTGTTGACCGAGACTTCAGGTTCTTTCGATTACACACACACACACCGCATGTTTAACTATACAACGTGACAGGTTTGACAGTGTTGACACACTAATGATTTCCTGCCATATGAGAGACGGAAAAACAATTGTGAATCAGTACATATCCAGTTCTTATATCCTTGTTTATTTTCTCTCTCGCTTTTTTCTCCTTCTCTCTCTCTCTCTCTCTCTCTCTCTCTCTCTCTCTCTCTCTCTCATTCTTCGAGCGAGCAGGGCTGCAAATCTCTTTATCCAGCGGTGCTGTTCCACACAGACGCCAGCTCACTGAATAAATGTGACACGATGACACACTCGGAGGAACACTGCCATGATCTACGAGCTGTGCAGCAGAAGCTCTGCAAAGTGTGTGATATATGATGTTTTCAGCGCACACACCCACCTCCTTCCTGAACCCGAGAGATGCACACAATTAATTTGCTGTGATTGGTCAGAAGTGGTTGAATTGGTTTCTATAAAAGTTGAACAACTTTCAGCCGCATATTAATTTAGAGACGTCTCGTGTGATGTCATCAAGCATGCATCAAACATGAGTACATTTACAGCATTTGGCAGACACCCTTATCCAAAGCAACTTACATTATCTCAGTTTTTTTATATACAGCTGAGCAATTGAGGGTTAAGGGCCTTGCTCAGGGGCCCAACAGTGGCAGCTTGGTGGACCTTGGTGGACCTGGGATCGAACTCACAACCTTCCGATTGGTAGTCCAACACCTTAACCACTAGGCTAACACATGCATGAGCTGTCTTACAGTAGAAAGTAAATCCATATTTGTTTTCAGTGGTAAAATCTTCAAAAGAAGAATAATCATGTGCTTGCAATTTCAACAATTAGTTTAATTTTCAGCAAAAAAAACACAAAATATAAACAAAAATTCATTAAAATCAACAATAGTCACCAAAAATCACAATAACCCTCCAGAAGAAATTGATTAACATGCTTTATCTATAGTAGCTTCTATAGTAGCAGATTTTTTTGCGAGGATTTTTGTAGTTTATTAACTATAAGAGAAGTCAGGTCCATGTGCAGTAACAAAATTCCGAATTATACAAAGAAAAGAAGTTTCCTTGCCTAAGCAAAGATGTAGCTCCAAGAAAAAGAAAGAAAAAAAACAAGAAGAGAATAAAATGCAAAGAAATAATGATATAATTTAGGAAAGCAACTGTAGGCTAAGCCATGATGTAGTGTAATGCTAGCTTAGTGTCATTTTGGTAAGCAAGCAGCTAGCTAGAAGTTAATTGTCTAGTTATAGTTAGCTACAAATCTACAATAGCTACAAAGACAGCTTGGACTTCCATAAGTTTAATTTGCTTTTTGAATATTTGAATAGAAAACAAGATGAAATACAATTAGACAACTGTATGCTAAGCAATAAAGCAATGCGATGCTAGCTCAAAATCGATTTGCTAAACAAGCGGCTAGCTAGGAGTTAACTGTTTCTCTAGCTTTCTTAGAAGAATTTGTAATTTGGCTCAAATCATTTTGTCTTTAATATTGTTTTTTTGTAGCCTGTGTATAAAGAATGTAAGGCTAATACTTTAGCCCTTAGCAATATGCCTTCAATCAAAAAGAGCAGTTATTAAAAGTGCTGCTGAGGCTTAGCCTTTTTTTTTTGGAACATTTGTTGGAATTATTATAGTTGTATATTGTTCCTATTTAAAACAGCTCATTCACTATAAATGGGACAACCTGGTACGTCATCGTGAATATCAAACAGCTACGACAAACAATCATGTAGATCCTCTCACAACGAAATGTTTGCTATAAAAATATAATAATCCTGAAAGTCTTTTAGAGCATTCTGTCTAGAAATAAACAGCCAGCAATAAAATCTGAAGGGACTCTTAATCCAGAAATAGATAAAGAAAAAAAAAACTTCCCTTCTGAGCTAGTATAAATGTGGAGCATGTAGACCTACAGGCCGCTATGCTAATTATCACCGAAAGGTCAATATTAGCACAAGAAACATTCTAAACTAGGACTAATCTTCTCCATAATGTTCTCTTGAATACAAATCTTTGTCAAAGCTTCGGTTTAGAGCCTTTGATAGGAAATGCACTTTTTTACATTTTTCATGTGAATGATGTAATCATGTGAAACAAAAGCATGTGGAATATATATATTATATATATATATATATATATATATATATATATATATATATATATATATATATATATATATATATATATTTAAAAATACACAAAGTACATGTACAAGGAAAAAAAAATCATGGCCGACTAAGTTTGTTCTTGTTTATATATATAAATTGTGCTTTCTGTTTTTTTTTTGAGGAAAATTATTTGAATTGGTTCAAAAAACCTGCAGACTTTATTTCATGTTTCTATGTCTGTTTGGTCATGTGCCTTTTTCTGTTGTGTTCAATTCTTAAGCTATAAATCTGATACGATTCACAAAAACTGGAGCATTAATTTATGAATAATAATGACTGATTTAAGTAGCAGATTCATGGCCAAATCAACATACAAGCCTTAAATCGTTTTTTAATAACAATTGATTGATGATCGAAGCCTCAATTCATTTCATTCATTCATCTTCTACCACTTATCCGAACTACCTCGGGTCACGGGGAGCCTGTGCCTATCTCAGGCGTCATCAGGCATCGAGGCAGGATACACCCTGGACGGAGTGCCAACCCATCGCAGGGCACACACACTCTCATTCACTCACACACTACGGACAATTTTCTAGAGATGCCAATCAACCTACCATGCATGTCTTTGGACCGGGGGAGGAAACCGGAGTACCCGGAGGAAACCCCCGAGGCACGGGGAGAACATGCAAACTCCACACACACAAGGCGGAGGCGGGAATCGAACCCCCAACCCTGGAGGTGTGAGGCGAACGTGCTAACCACTAAGCCACCGTGCCCCTCGATTCATTTCAGTTCTTTAAAATTAAAGAATCAATCCAGATCATCCAATCATAACACATCGAACTCCTAACAGAAGATCAGATCCTGATATCACACCCATGAGCAAGTTGACACTTTTTTAAAAATGAATATTCTTCTTGCAGACTTCTTGCAAGGACACATTCTATCAGAGGTGTAAAGTTTCTGAAGTGCTTTGCTGTCAACATTTTTATTCACGCTTCGACAGAATCTTTATGATGCATATTTCATCAAAGCATTAAGCATATCTTTGATTTTACGGATGTCTGGCAGAGGGTTCACTTTTTTACATTTTCTTACCGCGACAGGAATCCCGACCCTCCTTCGATCCACGGACTATGAATGAAGACTCAAGGTCAAAAGTTCATAATATGAATAAAAACTGTTAAGGTTGTTTGGAAACCTGCTGTAGAAATGATACTACAGAAAACGAGCTAAACGAGCTTTGTTAAAACGAGCACATTTATAGAAACCTGTGACTTGCAGCTGTTGTCCTTCGGAACCAAACGGAATCCAGGATGCAAGTCATGAGATGGAAAACATGCTCGAAGTGCTCAAACGTCCTCAGAGACACCCAAATTCATTTTTATTTAAATCACCAGAGAGAAGAGAACTGGTACTTACTAATGAACTTCATTTCAAAGCCACATTAGCAATATAAGTCTTCCTGTACCACTTAATTTAGTTCAAATGTCTCCCACTGCTCCTGCTCCAGCCGAGTTTATACTTTTATCTTCCTTTGCAGTTTGCATTACACAGGAAGCAGAGAGAGAGAGAGCGAAGACGGAGAGAGGGAGGGAGTGAAAGAGCACATGTGTGTTTAAGTATTAGAATATGATTACATGCCATTCACTCTTACAATCCAGTAAGTAACATGAGTGCTGCCTGAATATCCTCCATCCAGTTCTGGATCCTGTTTCCATGACTACATCAACTTAAATAAGCATCATCATGCATGTGTATCTGGCTGATTTAGACATTTTCCTGAGGTGGTAGGTAGTTATTTAGTCAGGAAAGGGAAAAAAAGTAAGACACGCTAAAATATAACTTAAAGAAGACTGATGGGTTTGACAAAAGTCTCAATACTACAAGGACGAGCACTGCTGGCAGACTGCTGTTTCTATTTCTGCTCTTTCCTGAAAGAATTCTGACCAAACCTGCCCACTTTTCCTGACAATTTGACGAATCTTGTCGGCACCCAGAACTTTCAAAGGAACACCTCCAATCCTGCCCAGTCACGCCCCAAAACTTTGACCAATCATGTCTTCATCTTTAGGAATTCTCTGCAATTCTGGTGCTCCTAACAAATTTCTCACCAAATCTTCTGTGCAGTTCCAGTGGGACCGATCAATCATGCTTTCTCCCAAAGACACTTTCAACAATCTCACCCATTCCCGAAGAAATTGACCAATCCTGTCCACTGCCTAAGTTTTTCTGACCAATTCTACCAGTTCCCCTATAATGTTTTACCAATTAAAACTGTCCTCAAGGGGATTAGGACCAATTCCATCAGTATTTAAAGGAATTTAGACTAATTTTATACAATCTAGAAGCACAGGTAACATTCATTCATTCATTCATTTTCTACCGCTTATCCGAACTACCTCGGGTCACGGGGATCCTGTCCTGATCCTGATCTCAGGCGTCATCGGGCATCAAGGCAGGATACACCCTGGACGGAGTGCCAACCCTTCACAGGGCACACACACACACACTCATTCACTCACGCAATCACACACTACGGACAATTTTCCAGAGATGCCAATCAACCTACCATGCATGTCTTTGGACGGGGGAGGAACCACTAAGCCACCGTGCCCCCCAGCACAGGTAACAACTCCTGCTAAACCTCATTGGAATTTTGACCAATCTATTCCAACTCATAGCTAATGCTTTCTCCTAAAGGAATTCTGATCAATCCTGCCCACTCGTAAAGTAATTTTCACCAATCGTAACAGCCCCCATAGAAAGTACGGGACAAAGAAATCTTAACCAATCCTTTCAATTCCAGACTTGGAATAATTCCAGTACTTCTCGAGTACTTCCATACTTCTAATAATTCTAGTATACTGTACCCCATTGAGAAGGAATTCTGTCTAATCCATACTATCTCGTTGCTTCTGAAGAATCATTATGAATCACTTTATTCATTAGAATAAACCCTGCCATTAAATCCTAACCGAGTTTTAGACTGTCTGTGACCTAAGGAACCAGTATTAATGTATTCAGTCATAGAGACCTCGAAACACTTTTTGAAACACGCATTGCTGTGGATAAGAGCGTCTGCCAAACGTAAATATGTAAATATAAATGTAAACTAGGAATCCAAGGAGTAATTGACCATGCTCATTGAGTGGGTGGTTTTGTGTTACTCACTTCCCTGTCAATCAGAGAAAGTGCATAGGTGGGTGTTGAGCGACCCGAGCAAGTCGGAAAGCAAGCTGTAGCCCTGGTGCTCTGGTACTTTGTGCTTAGTAAGAGGGGTAAAGAGTCCATGACATGAGTGGGAGGCCATTAAACCTTTATGGATGAGTGCGATAATGTCCTCAGCTGGTTTCTTTATGCATTCTGAGGTGCCGCAGAGAGCATAACAACACTGTAACTTAGGATGGAAAAGACTTGCTTCGTCTTCAGTCTCTGCAGGAAAAGATTGGATAGTTTGCTTAGCTTCTGATGGTTTGCTTGGTAGAGCTAGCTACAGTACAGAGATATGCGAAATATTACATTTTCAACCGTTAATGTGAAATCTTGACCATCTGTAAGACAAAATGATCTTCCATGGCTAAAAATACATCAAATAAATTTCCCACTCGGATCCACCAGCTGTCATTCACTGAACTGAAAAACATCTCCTGAGTGAAAAAAATTCACATCACATTGCAAGTCTTTTCTGCATCTCTACAAATCCCTTTCGCTCCATCTGCAAAAAAAAACACCAGAGCTTCTTTACTTATCAGACCGCAGATACAAGTCAGGACATTCTCTTCCTATCAGATCGTCCATCTACTCTGCAGAAAAAAAATGGTGCTTTCACACATAACATCTTAACCATTTTTTTCTTATCACAAGAAAAAAAAAGAAAAGAACAGAAAAGAAAAGAAAAGAAAAGCAGATGCTCTGAAACATAAGGCAGACGTTGAGTAGCTTAGTATCATGCAAAACACTCAGGAATATTTTAGTACAAGTGCTCTAAATTTCTAAAGTGGTTGCTACAAGCATGATGAGTAGGTGAGCCCAAAGAAACAAAGAAATTTTAAACATAAATACAAGGAAAAAAAAAGTTTACGTAAATATACATTAAAAAAAATTAAAGGTTGGCACCTTGTCCAGAGTGTCCCATCAGTCCCCTGAGAAGCTCCAGGTTCACTGTGACCATGTGTAAGATAAGTGGTACAGAAAATAGATGGATGGAGGGATGGATGGAGGGATGGATGGATGGGTGTTTGGGTGGATGGATGGATGGGTGGATGGATGGAGGGATGATCTCAATATACATATAGCTGTTTCTAAAGGAGCTAACAAAACAAGTCCATGATGATGTTCTGGAATAGTATTAATGCCAATCCCAAGCTCCTAGTGTTCTGAGCTCCTAATCTGATTGCTTCTTCTTCTGAACCTACTTCACCAATCCTGATGCCCTACCCCTGGTTGGAGTCTCGTCACCAGGTGGTGCACTCTGCTATGGATGGATCTGCATTAACAACCCGTGACATGGGACGAGGCCACCTGTAGACCGTCATGCCATCTTTGAGTTAGTGTTGCATCAGTCAGCTTTGTGGTTGGTTCTTCATCAATGATTATTTGAAGACTTCAACAGGAAGGAATTAGTGTTGGGTCTGTGGTAAACTCGGAAATCGCGCTGACCTGTCAGTTCCTCAGGAGCTCTTGGTTGCTTAATTCCACATAACCATAAACTGTTGTAGAAAGGACATTATTTAGATTTACTGTACATCATTTCCTGTCCAGTGTCACCCAAATGAGGATGAGATTCTCTTCTGAGTCTGGTTCCTCTCAAGGTTTCTACCTCATATCATCTCAGGGAGTTTTTCCTCACCAACCTCACCTCCAGCTTGCTCATTAGGGATTTACTTTTTTTTTTTTTTACATTTATGGCATTTAGCAGACACCCTTATCCAGAGTGACTTACAACTAAGCAATTGAGGGTTAAGGGCCTTGCTCAGGGGCCCAGCAGTGGCAGCTTGGTGGACCTGGGGTTCGAACCCATGACCTTCCGATCAGTAGTCCAACAAACAAGTTAACCACTGAGCTAAAAATAGAAATAAATAATAACTTAATTTTAAACTTTAAAATGTCTATTTTGTTTCTATTCTTATGTAAAGCTGCATTGAGACAATGCAAATTGTTATGAATCGCTATACAAATGAACTGAATTGAAATAAAAAAATAATTTATCAAGAAAAAAAGAAATTCCCAACTTCTAAACACTATCGAATCCATTATTACGAACAGAAAGCTGTGCGAGCTGCGACTAGAGGGGACTTTACATGAACAGTCAGTAGCTGTGTAATGAAGGGATTAGTCAGGGGTAAATCTGAAGGAGCTGAAAAACAGCCACACTCCTACAACCACTCCTACGCTTTTCCTGTGAAACGGACCAGCTGATGAAGATTAAACCTTTTTGAGACTGTGCTGCTGTATGATCAGGTTGAAGATGAAGACAATAGCTTATTTTCTTCTTCTTTCCTGACTTTTGACTGACATCAAAACTCTCTGTAGTGTTATGCTCTTCTGAGCAGGAGATGGATGCCGTCACTCCTGTAGGGTTTCAACTTCGGGGTCAGAGCTCCAATTTTTTCCCATCAGCAGTGGGACGCTCTTGACTTTTACCTTCTGTTCCGAGTTCTGCCATTTCTCCAGTTTCTGATTTTTTTTTTACTCTTCTTTTCTTTCTTTTTTTCAAGGTCTGAATTCCTTTTGGTCCATTTTATTTTTATTTATTTATTTATTTATTTTTACCAGTTACACTAGCATTAAATCAACCAATAAATCAGACATTTTCATTGAGCATAAACAAACAAACAAACAAAGACTCTGTTGGCTTTCGGGTGCAAAACATTTGCTTTCCCTTCTGTTCACAACCTTAGACAGAATTTTAGTGTTGAAGATCAAATTTTAGATGCTTATGAACAAACACTTGGGGCATCTCAGAGAGCAGAAATTGGTTTGATATCAACATTTATTCTGAAGATGTGCAAAAAAAATAACCTTTTTTATATTTTTGGAACTTTTCTATGAATATATTGCTTTTAGAATTCTAGAGAAAAACAGAAATCCTGATGAAACAACACAGATTCTTGAGTGTCTACTTTCCTGTTGTCAAGAGTTTAAATGGCTCCCTGCCAGACCACTAGAGGGCAGGCTGGCAGGTGTTTCCTCATTTTAAGCTTTGTACTTTTTATGTGGGCGGTACTTCGTCCTTACTTGTCTGTTGTTTCCTGCCATCGCATCTGTTCCTAACTTATATTTGTCTGTTCTGTTGGCTTTTGTATTTTGTGAGTCAGTGTTGCATGTTCATGCGGCATGGTTGGATTCGTTTCCATGTTTCTATGTCATGTCATGTCATGTCATGTCATGTAAGGTTAACCTGCGTCTCGTGTTTTGTTTACATTGTTGTTAAATTCCAGCGTATTCACTAAAGTATGTATGTTTTCCATACATTTCTGCAATAAAATTGTATGTTTTCCATACATTCCTGCATTTGGGTCTATTTGTCATAGTGAATGCTCTGGAGCTTAATAGAATAGAATAGAATAGAATAGAATAGAATAGAATAGAATAGAATACATTACAGCACAGTGGAATTATTTTCTTCACATACCCCAACTGATGAGCAGCTATGAAACAGCTCCCCTGGAGCAGGGAGGGTTGAGGGCCTTGCCCAAGGGCCCAGCAGTGGCAGCCTGGCTGTGATCCTTAACCCAGAGCCTTAACCAGTTGAGCCATCACTGCCCCACTGGTTTTTTCGCATATCCCAAGATTATGGGGTCAGAGCACAGGGTCAAGCCATAGTACGTCACCCCTGGAGCAAGTGAGGTCAAGGACCTTGCTCAAGGACCCAACACTGATATCGCTGCAGCTTGTGGGCTCGAACCCCAATCTTCTGATCAGGATCCCAGCGCCTTAACCGCTGTACCATCACGCCCTCACAAACATATGAGCTAAAACATATGAGCTTCATATTAACACCACTTTAGAACGAGACATGACAAAGACGTTCAAATAAATGCACTTAAAAAACACTGTCCAGGGAACATTATATATGTTTGAAAAGATTCCACTTTAGGCTTTTCTTTAAGTATTATATAGTTTTATCTAATTATAGATGCATATTTTTAATTAGGGACATTAGAGACAAGTCTCATGGCTTTGTGTTTGTCAATCATTAATCTTACATCAATACTGTGGAGTAATTAAGAGCAAAATACTGTCGTCTGTCAGAGACAGTTTGAAAATATAATCATTATAAGAAGATCTGGGAGTTATTCATATTTATACAGGTCACATGTTCAGTTATTTTGTGCCCAAAAAAAAGAGCTGAATTTATTTTCTTAAAAACTAAAGTGTTTTTTTCTTCTTCTTCTTCTTTCTGGCTTTGATTAGTATAAAATTCTTTCAGCACGTTCGATTCGTTCTTTTTGCTTCACTGCAATCAGGTTCTGTTCTTCCTTCACATGTCTTCTTCTATTTCTGTCTGATTGTAGGCGAGCATCAAGGCTTTTTCAAACCTCAAAGAAAGACTCAATGGGAGCAGGTGCAAGGCCTCACTAGCAAAAAAAAAAAACATTCAGCATTATAAACAGTGAAATTAGTATAAATGTAGTCATTCGTTCAAAGAAAGGAAAGCTGGAGTCTATGGGTCATGACCAGAAAGAATCATTTCTTTAGCACTGTTATTTACTTTTCTTTGTAAGCAGAAGGACACAGGTTTAGCTCTTACTCTTACTTTTTTTTTTTACTTATTTTAATATTATTTTTATTTTTTTTTTAACCTAAGACAGTCTTAAAGACCAGATTAAGTAAAAAAAAAAAAAGATGCTAAATCAGAGCGTTTGTGTGTTAGATCTATCATTTTAGTTCTCAGAATATTCATATCTTAATCTGTACTCAGATTTAAATCTGTTCTAAACCAGAACATTTACCATTGTAATCCATTGAAAAAAAAATCTACTCTAGACAACAACCATTTCTGATTTGAATCCAAATCCAAATAAAGGTTTTCTGCTTGAAAAGAAAACCTCAATAATAATAATAATAATAAAAAAAAAAACAGATTTACATTTTTTAGGGTTTTTCTATATTTTGAAAATTCTATATATATATATATTTTTTTTTTTTTTTTTTTTGAAAATTCTATATTTTGTTAATTTTAAGCAAATTCTAACAGAATTTTGTGGTTTTATTTTTTTCTCATTAAATACTTTTTTTAGGTCAGTAAACTGGAGCAAAGGACTGATGATAGACAACAAAGCAACAACAACAACAACCACAAAATTTCATTACTGTGATTTTAATGAACACAACCTCTGTCCATTGTAATAAAATCTGTCTGTATCCAGTATTGACTATAAATTAAAGCCACATTCAAATTATGACCCTCACTTCTAATGCTGCAGTACATTTCACACTCAACTACCCCGGGGCTGTTACCTGTCTGCAAATGTTTTAACCTCTTGACCATCAGTGATGTTACACACTAATTGTCTACTGTAAATAGCAGATCAATACAGGAGATCAATGAAGGCAAAACTTGTACTTGATCCCCTCCTGTAACTCATTAAACACCAGCTGATAAACAGTCATTGAGACTGGAACCTTGTGAAGCAGTGGTAGTTGTTCAGTGTAATAAATGATCTATATTACAGTATGTTCTCGTGTTGTGTGTTGCAATAAAAATGTATTTGTAGTTAGACCTAATTACACTCATGTAATACATGTAATTATTTTCATTTATTACTTAATTTTTGACCAATCTTCCCATTCCTGCACCTGACCTTTTGTACCTTACTGCAATTTACAATAAGGAATTGTACCTTGGTACTTTTTCATCGATTCTGATAAAAAAATCAAGGTAATAATTCTAAAAAGTTTGACCATTTTACTTTCTCTTTCTTAGGAATACCTACATTATATACCTTCCTGCACTTTACCTTTATACTTTACTGTAGTTTACCTTTGTACCTTCCTGCACTTTACCATTGTGCCTTCCTGCACTTTACCTTTATACCTTATTGTAGTTTGCTATTGTACCTTTCTCCACTTTACCTTTGAACCTTTCAGTACTTTACCTTTGTACCTAACTGCACTTTACCTTTATACTTTACTGTAGTTTACCTTTGTACCTTCCTGCACTTTACCATTGTACCTTCCTACACTTTACCTTTATACCTTACTGTAGTTTACTGTTGTACCTTTCTCCACTTTACCTTTGTACCTTCTTGCACATTACCTTTATACCTTGCTGTAGTTTACCATTGTACCTTACTGTAGTTTACCTTTGTACCTTCCTGCATGTTACCTTTATACCTTGGTGTAGTTTACCATTGTACCTTTCTGTAGTTTACCTTTTTACCTTGCTGCACGTTACCTTTATACTTTACTATAGTTTACCTTTTTACCTTTATACCTTACTGTAATTTACCTTTATACTTTACTGTAGTTTACCTTTTTACCTTTATACCTTGCTGTAGTTTACCATTGTACCTTACTGTAGTTTTCCTATTTACCTTGCTGCACGTTACCTTTATACCTTGCAGTAGTTTACCTTTGTACTTTACTGTAGTTTACTTTTTTACCTTTATACCTTACTGTAATTTACCTTTATACTTTACTGTAGTTTTCCTTTTTACCTTTATACTTTACTGTAGTTTACCTTTTTACCTTTATACTTTACTGTAGTTTACCTTTTTACCTTTATACCTTACTGTAGTTTACCATTGTACCCTACTGAATTTTACCTTTATACCTTGCTGTAGTTTACCATTGTACCTTTCTGTAGTTTACCTTTTTACCTTGCTGCACGTTACCTTTATACTTTACTATAGTTTACCTTTTGACCTTTATACCTTACTGTAATTTACCTTTATACTTTACTGTAGTTTACCTTTTTACCTTTATACCTTGCTGTAGTTTACCATTGTACCTTACTGTAGTTTACCTATTTACCTTGCTGCACGTTACCTTTATACCTTGCAGTAGTTTACCTTTGTACTTTACTGTAGTTTACTTTTTACCTTTATACCTTACTGTAATTTAACTTTATACTTTACTGTAGTTTACCTTTTTACCTTTATACTTTACTGTAGTTTACCTTTTTACCTTTATATTTTACTGTAGTTTACCTTTTTACCTTTATACCTTACTGTAGTTTACCATTGTACCCTACTGAATTTTACTTTTATACTTTACTGTATTTTACTTTTATACCTTACTGTAGTTTACCTTTATACCTTACTGCACTTTAGTTTTGTAATTAACTGTTGTTTACTTTTGTACCTTACTGTAGATTACTTTCCTACCTTACTGTAGAGTTTACCATTATACCTTACTGCACTTTACTTTTGTAAGTTTTGTATTGTACCTCGTTACCTTTTCATTGATTCTGACAAAAGTTACACCATTTTTCTTTCTCTTTCTGATCAAACTGAGACAGTTTGGCCCCTCAGGAATACAAATGAGGAAAAAACATTAGAGCAGTACTTGATGGGGCACTAATTCATGCAAAGATAATTATTTTGCTAATTAACCAGGTTTCTTCTGGAAAGTTTTAAATTAATGCATTTTGAAAAGCAACATTGGCAGAACAAAGGACACCTCTTCCCAGTCCCACACATCAAAACAAAAGTCAAAGGCAGCAATTGATGCCACTTAAGTGAAGCATTTTAATGCACAGGCATTGATCATACTGTATACATCAATATTGTTAGTTTCATAAACAGTAAAAAAAAGTAAAAAAAAAAAAGTCTTTAGTCTCCATCTAAAGCCATATTACCAGTCATATTACCAGTCTATACCAGCTCTAAGAAGAACTGTATTAACCAGTCTAATCTAAAGATTTCTTTAGAACTTATTTACTGTAATTGTATGAGCCAGTCTGCATTTGAACTGCATTGATCTTTAAAGGGAGTTGTATAAACTAGTCCATATTAACTAATCCAATCTAAATAACTAGAAGTACTTCCATATTTAGACCATTCTGATATAAATATATAACCTTACTAGCCAGTCTGATCTAAGAAAAACAACCATACTAAAATATACACCTGGACTGACCAATGTGCTCTAAAAAGTATTTTATTGACCAATCTGATCTAGTCTCAGTCTAAACAGAACTGTATTAATGAGTCTGATATAAAACAAAGCCATATAAACCAATTAAATATGAGGGAATGTAAGGCACAGTGGACAACCGACTAAAGAGGGCAAATAAAAATAGATAAATAAATATAATTACAGGAAAAACAGGAATTAAACCGCCACCAATTCATGCAATCCAATAATCTGTTAGCGATGGCACGAGTTCTGAAATTACTTTTGGCAAGCTGTAAAATCATACAAATAAAAATTCAATCATGCAAACAGGACCGATCCAAAGCTGTCCAACTGAACAGCAATGCAAATAACACGATGACAAGCTGACGTACAGCAGCGATCAGTGTCAGCGATACAGGCTTCATTATTCTGCCTCATTAAACACCTTGAACATGTGGAGATGAGAACGGGTCATGTTTTGATGTGGATCATGCGAAAGGTTATAAAAATCAAAATCCAGTTATGATGCTGGAGATTTGTTATGAATGTGAGGAACATGAGTTTGAGAATCTCGTTCTTAAGAGAACTCTACAGACCTCATAGTGATATTATTATCTTATATGATATTTTGATTGATTTCTAATTCAGAGACTTTATTACATATAATTGATGGAAGAAATTCTGTTCTATTATCTTATGGCTGCATTGAAACAGCAATGTTTTAGCCCACTGGAGATTATTAAGGAGATTAATATTTAATTAGTTTAGTTATCTCTTACTGAACCGCAACAGGAAGTACTGCACATAAAAACCTGCTGGCTTGACTTCAAAAAATTCTCAAGCAAATGAAATTACATTCAAATCTTAATCTAATCACATTTAAGTGCCGACCACTTTGCACAGCCTGGAACATCATAGATACAGCAGTACTGTGTTGCGGGGGAAAAAGTAGTAGTGCATATTTAGTCTTTCCTTTTTTTTAATGGCACTGATTAGACGCTTCCTCAATCAAATAAAACAGTGTTTCGGTTTTAAGCAGTTTTCCGAGTTTGGAAGATGAACATACTGTAAAACAGAGAGTCTTTAAATGGGTGCTTTCAAATTTCAAAAGACCAAACATGGTCTCATGTGATAACTTTTCTTATAACTTTATTTGTATGAGTCTGAATGAAATTCTCCCTTAAAACTAATACAGATTTTGCACAGATGGGGAAAAAATGCGTGAGACATGAATTATTCAGTGGGACTTTATGAAGTGGAAGCATATGAAAAGGCTTCTTTAAAAGGTAATTTAACAAGTGCAATAAAACAACCATGATTCATTTGGCAGACGCCCTTATCCAGAGTGAGTAGTTGAGCAGTTGAGGGTTAAGGGCCTTGCTCAAGGGCCCAGTAGTTGCAGTTTGGTAGACCTGGGGTTTGAACTCACAACCTTTAGATCTGTAATCCAACACCTTAACCAGTGAGTTACCACATTGCGGTATCTGTGATTCCTTGTATCAGTGATTCGGTCAGGTTTAATTTCAATTAATTAACCTTTTACCGCTAGGCTTTTAATTTCCAGGCTCTAAGCTTAACCTTGTTTCTCTAAATTTGACAGTACTTGCTACACACAAAGTTGTCTTACAATATACTGTATATCTATATGGACCTTACATGACTGACAGCTTACCTATTGTCGAAATTTACATTTACTAGAAATGCGAGAGGATTCACAAAGCACAAAGTGGACTCATATTTCAGCTCAAGACAGCTCTGAAAGCTAGCAGGCCTCCAGGCACCGAGGCATTATTCTTTAGTAGTGAGATACAGAAGGCCGATCCAATTCTACCTTCCCATCAGAGATCCCGTACCCCTGACATTTGCATGATAAATGTTGTGCAGTGTGGCAAGACTAGGCCAGGCCAGCCTTGTTATTTTTAATTTACCATTTCATTGCTGATGTACAGTAAAGGAAAACAAGCAAGGATGTTCCGCATGCTGATAACTAACATCAACACTCAGACAACATGCACCAACTTTCTTGCTTCAAACAGATGATTCAGGATTTCAGAATTTCCTCATGAATTAACCATGATCATGTTCCTGGCTCGTGATTACTTGTATTCCGTCGATGTGCTCTGGTTTTCAATGTTAACTTATTATAGTTTTATTTCAAGCACTTTTATTCCACTTAAAGGCCGAATTGCTGTGCTGTATATAGGGAACTGCGAGGACAGGAAAGAGAACCCAGAGCACAGAGGTAATTAAGTCATTACAGGATCATTTCCAAGTGGACGTGAGCCAGAAATAGGAGGAAATGGCCACAGGCATGGCTAAAGGCCTGAGAGAAGAGACTGCACTGAACTTATACCACTGAGTGAAATTGAGAGCTGGGGTTAGAATCAGGGTTAATCAGAGCCCAGTTGCAATGAAATTTTGATTAGCATGTTAATATTATAACGGATTTCTTTTCTTCAGGACTTTCGTTCCAGTTTGTCCCAAAGGTGTTCAGTGGGATTGAGTCAGAGTCAGGGATTTGTGCAGGACACTTGAGTTCTTCTAACACACCATGTCTTTATGGAGCTCCCTTTGTGCACAGAGGCATGGCCACTTTTATACAAATGTGTCCTTCTGATATTTGGGCAAATGTTTAAGGACAAACCTTACTGTATATGGGAGTCATAGCCAGGTGTCCAGAAACCTTACAGACAATTTGATTCCCATTGGTTATCAATAGGAGGGCATGGTGGCTTAGTGGTTAGCACATTCGCCTCACACCTCCAGGGTTGGGGGTTCGATTCCCGCCTCCGCCTTGTGTGTGTGGAGTTTGCATGTTCTCCCCGTGCCTCGGGGGTTTCCTCCGGGTACTCTGGTTTCCTCCCCCAGTCCAAAGACATGCATGGTAGGTTGATTGGCATCTCTGGAAAATTGTACATAGTGTGTGAGTGTGTGAGTGAATGAGAGTGTGTGTGTGTGAGCCCTGCGATGGGTTGGCACTCCGTCCAAGGTGTATCCTGCCTTGATGCCCGATGACGCCTGAGATAGGCACAGGCTCCCCGTGACCCGAGGTAGTTCGGATAAGCGGTAGAAAATGAGTGAGAGTGAGTGAGTGAGAGTGGTTATCAATAAATGTTCATGAGTAACCATGAAAACGCTGTGGTGACTAATGCCCCTTTTCCACCGAGGCAGTTTGAGTGCAGGTTCGGAGCCTAATTTAGAACCAGTTCTTTCTTTTTCGACAGCCAAAGCACCGGCTCTGAACCAGGAAAAGTGGTTCTTAAGTAGCACCAAAACGTTGCTGGTCTAGACTTAAAAACCGCTTGTGTCAGGGGCTGTGGGTGGGGCTGTGGGCGGGGATACTGTTAGCGCATTTGATAATGTACCTTAAGTATACTAATGTTTAATACACTTTAACTTTACCGCAATATGATCAGTTATCAGCACACATGATAGTAGGTAGCTACATGCTAAGGCTAACTTTTTTCGGTGTTAATGATAAAATAACGTTATGTACTTTCTCGATTACACCCTCCGTTTATACAGATTACATGGAGCTGCACGTACACGTGGATTCGCAGCGTTTGGATGCTAATGTAGGTTCACAAAGCCATGAGCATTAACAGTAAAGCCACATCCGCCATTGTTGATGTTGTGTTTGTCGCTGATGCGCTAAAGTTGCTGGGAAACGTGACACGTATACAGTGAAGTCAGACTCGGCTCTGTGACGGCTCTCTAACCGATGGAAAGGCAAACTGGTTCTTAGAAGGTTCGCCAGTGGAACCAACTTTGAACCAGCACCAGCTCTGAACCAGCACCCGGTTCTTTTTGGTGGAAAAGGTGTATCAGAGGTTCTTCTTGGCACTCCCATGAGATACTGTGGCACAATAATGAGTACTCATACATGGGAATGAAGGATAATGTAAAGATAACATATTATAAGACATTCATGTAGTCCCATAATCAGAAAAAAACAAGCTAATGTTATTTCACTTCTCCTATTATGTATTTTATTCAAGAATAAACAAAAAGTTTTATTCAAAAGCAAATCGTGAGAAACCAAAAAAACATTGTTAAATTTAAGTAAAGCTGCAGGTAAACTACCATGTTAAATTCTTAAGTCAGCAGAAAAAAGGAATAAAACAAAACTGTTTCCTACTTCTTTATACGGTCCACCTGTGATAGACACGGAAACAGTACTATAACAGCAAAAAGATAAATCGCTCTGTTTTTTTTTTGCATCTTATGTGAAATATGGATGAGGATAAATCCTGAGGTAAACTAACCCACTAATCCTACACAATACAACCTGAATTTCGCTATTTATCACTCTAATATCACACTAACAAGACCAAACATGCTGCTTGAATGAAGGAATACAGTACACCATGTCCATTGTTCATGTAGATGACCTGATCCATGAACTACCACTTTATTGTAAAGATATGTTTTCCACTTAAACACAGTAGACTTTCTTTCCGAGTTACAAATGAGGAAAAGTGAGGTTCTGTGTATACAAATTCCGGGTTTTTTGTGTGTGGAGGATTTAATTGTGTGTCCAGATCTTGTAGGTGTTCAATGGGCTCTCTTTATATCAGGAATCTGCAAAAAAATATTGATGTGCTTGGAAAAACCAAAAAAAATGTATTTTTATTTTTTTAAGAATCTCATTCGGGTAACGGTGGCTTAGTGGTTAGTACGTTCGCCTCACACCTCCAGGGTTGGGGGTTCGATTCCTGCCTCCGCCTTGTGTGTGTGGAGTTTGCATGTTCTCTCCGTGCCTCGGGGTTTCCTCCGGGTACTCCGGTTTCCTCCCCCGGTCCAAAGACATGCATGGTAGGTTGATTGGCATCTCTTGAAAATTGTCCGTAGTGTGTGATTGCGTGAATGAGAGTGTGTGTGTGTGTGTGCCCTGCGATGGGTTGGCACTCTGTGCAGAGTGTATCCTGCCTTGATGCCCGATGACGCCTGAGATAGGCACAGGCTCCCCGTGACCCGAGGTAGTTCGGATAAGCGGTAGAAGATGAGTGAGTGAGTGAATCTGATTCAGTCCAGTGAAATAATTCAGATCATATGCCAACTCCTTTAAAACATTTTCAACAGACATGAATTTTTGTATAAAATTAATGAAACCCCAGGACTTTCTCATACGAGCAGCGGTGACTCAAGTGGTTAAGGCTCTGGGTTGTTGATTGGAGGATCAGGGTTCAAGCCCCAGTACGGCCAAACTGCCACTGTTGGGCCCTTGAGCAAGGCCCTCAACCCTCCCTTCTCCAGGGGCGCTGTATCATAGCTGCCCCTTCACTTTGACC
This sequence comes from Tachysurus vachellii, assembly GCF_030014155.1. Taxonomy (NCBI): domain Eukaryota; kingdom Metazoa; phylum Chordata; class Actinopteri; order Siluriformes; family Bagridae; genus Tachysurus; species Tachysurus vachellii. The sequence continues at coordinate 3,136,125 of NC_083474.1, forward strand.
CCAACCTCCTCAGTTGGGATATGCGAAGAAAGAATTCCACTGTGCTGTAATGTATATGTGGAGATAATAAAGGCTTCTATGCCCCCACTTCTTCTTCTACCTTCAGGGTCCCTGGTGTGGAATTTGGCATATTCTCCTAGTGTCTGTATAAATTTCCTCCAGGTTCTCTTTTGTCTTTCCAACTCCCAAAAAACTTTAAAGTAAGTGGAAATTACATTTAGATGCAAAATACCTTATTTATGTGAAAAGTACCATGTAATGCATCCAGGATGTTTTCCCACCGGATCTCAATTGTCCACAAGATAGACTCTTACAGTATTCCACCACAACCCTGAGCGTTAAATGCTAAATATAGATGAACGAATGAATATGAGGACCACCTTCAACTTAAAGTAATAAATCCAACAAGGGTCTTAAATAGACAAATCATACACAAATCTTAGACAGGAGATATTATGAGTGATTGTCTTTACTTTTTCTTTTCTCAGTTCATCATCAGTTCATGATTTCAGTTAGACTCATTGCAAACTCATTGTAAATTAATTGAAATGGTCCTTCAGGATGGTTTAAATTTAGCATAGCAGCCAAATGCAAAAGACATTAATAGACTTTTTTGACTGATAATACAATAAAGAATATTTCATTTCAATATTCAGAGCAGAAATAAATGAATAAATAAAAACAGAAACCAATATTTTGTCTAAGATTGTGTTGCACCGCCTCACTGTGCTTTATAGTAGAGATAACACCACATGTCAGATCGGTGACACTGAAAATTGTTTATTCTAGAAACCTTAAAAATCTTCTTTTGATCTCCAGAACGGCTGTGCTCTTTAGAACATGGACATGCCAAGACTTCAAATAATTCCCTTCAAACAATTCCCATACAAGAAACGATCCGTATTTGCATGTTAGCGTAACGCTATTTGTTTGGAAGGCATGCCGGGTGCCTCAGAATAATATTCTTCTAGCTTGTGACAGATAATATTAATATTTATCATGGAGTTGGACAGCACAAATATTGGCTGTGGTTCAGCTGTCAGAAAACCAGAGAGTGGATAACGATCTCTCTGTGGGGAAACTTCTGGACGTGGCATCCTTCTGGTTTATCATGATTGTGTGGTTAATGGATGGTGAATAGAGATGAGTATCGAGGCTAGTGACTGAATACATATATTTAATTCTTGCATAAAATGGAAGCTTTCACTCTCTGTATGGAAGGAAATAGAAATTGTAGAAAATAATAGAAATTGAAACTGAACCCTGATCATTTTTTTATTTATTTCTTTTATTTTATTTTCTTTTTTTTTACATTTTTTCAAAAAGAAAATGGTTAGAGATTTTCATCTGAAACTTTATTTCACATCTTTATTTTTTAATATATTTTACACAGCACTGGAGAAAAGTAGAGAACTAAAGTAAATTAAAGCAAATTAAAATAATTGGTTGAAAAGGAATCTGAAATGTAGTCATTTGGAAATCCGAATGGAAAATGAAAAACGTCAGAAAAGAATCATATTTTAGTTGAAAAAAGAAAAAAATAAATTTAAGAATTTCTTTTCTTAAAGTAATGCTTTTGAAAATATTTTACTCTTAATAAAATAAAATGAAAAATTTTAATTTTGTCGATTTTCACCCGCAATTTTCAGTGACCCGAATGCAACTCATTAATAAATAAATATATAAATAAATAAATAAATAAAACCTTCACATCATAAATGGATTTTTTTTACACAACACCATGAGAGGTCCTGTACCAGTTTCAGTGCCTCTTGAATGGAGGACCTTGGAGTTAGCGATTAAAGAACATCAATTCACACAGACATGGAAAGAAATCTACACCAACTGAAGTAGCAGGAAATTGGATTAAAGCTGCATCAGAAGAAGAGCACTAAGCCCTCTAATCAGTATCGATTCCTGTATCAGATCTTTCAGACAATAATCTGCTATCTTCTTCTAAACGTGGATCACAGCAAGCAGAACAAAGAGCAAGAAAACAACACGAGCTGATGGAAGATAAATAAAGCATGAGAATAGAAGTGCTTCTTACTACTTCCTTTTAGATGTTTATTCACATGTGACTCCGAGAATAAAGTTCAGCCTGAAGGGAAGATCTCCAAACTTACCTGTGGAAAGAGAAAGAGAAAAGAATGTATAGATATACATAGAACATATTATAAGACATTCATATAACAGTAGTCCCCATAGTCAGAAAAAAACAAGCTAAAATACACTTAAATAATGTTTAGAATGAACAATAATAATTGTATTATAATAATAATACTGTACAAACAGTTAGTAATTTATTTATTAAATCAACGCTAATTTAAAATACGTGTATTTTAATTTTTTTTTGCTTGTGCATTAATCATTATTAATTATTATTCATATTATTTTATTACCGTAATTGATTAAAATCACTGCAATTATTTTTACATTTAAGTTTTTAAAAACCTCTAAACAATGTATTTTCTTATATATTACACAGAAATACAAAAGTAAAAAATATATTATAAAAAATTCATAAAATTAAATTCAAAATTCAAAAATGAAAATTTAATTGTAAAAAATGTTGCTGAATATTTAAAAAATGAACATTAATATGAACTACTGTATAAAAGAAAACTAAACCAAACCACGTAGCAAAAGTTTGAAATAGACAGTAATGGACAGAAGTATGATTGAACTGATAGAGTAAATGTGAATATCTTCCATGCGCTGTGCTACGTAGATCAAATTCTATGCTAATTTTAAGTAATTCTCCACTGAATTCAATAAAAGTTGATCCTGTAAAATCTAAGAGTTCCCTTTAGAGTCTGGTTCCTCTCAAGGTTTCTTCCCAATATCATCTCAGGGAGTTTTTTTCTCACCACCGTCGCCTCTGGTTTACTCATTACTGAAAAAAAGAAAAGGTTTAAAATCGATAAACTGAATTTACACATAAAAGAAATCTAATAAGTATTTCGAATCAGAATCAGAAACGGAGAAGATGGACTTCAAACGATTTTTCTACACGCTCGCTTCCATTACTCCGTCACAGAGACGTCTCTTAAAACTCTTTCTGCTTTGGTCTCAGTTTTTAGCTCAATTATATTCCGACAAGTTTTCTTCCAACTTTAACACCAGCAGCATTTCCCTCCTCACTCTTCCTCTGAAATGCTGTCCAACATTAAAATGAAAAAAGAAAGAAAGAAAGAAAGAAAGAAAGAAAGAAAGAAAAATCACCACAGCTAGGCGCTGATCCAGTGCTGTTTTTAACACGCCCTTGTTGACTCGTTTGTCCTTGGCAGAATCTCTGTAGTCGTCTTAACGGCCATTAAAACACTTTATTTAGCTCGAGTGAAGTTTGTGAGATGAGCTCTGGGAGGTTTGGGGATCAAGTGAATGTGAGAGAACACAACTTTTCCAGAAACCAATCCAAGGTGACCTGATTTTCTTTTTAAAACTGAAATAAACCGGAATTAAAACTATTTATAGACGTAAACAATTGACGTGACAATAACCTAATATAAATGTAATAATAATAATAATAATTTAATGTGGTTTTGAGCCTAAAATCAATATTATCTGATGAATTTTTCTGTAAAAGAAATCGATTTATAAACACAGAAAAATAAATATACAAAAAAAATCTGCTGTGAACAATTCGGCTAAAAGGCTCGCTAATGTTAAAGGTCTTAACTACCTTTTAGAATTGTTGCTATGAAGCTAGCTGACATTAAATTACTATCTAACATGTTAGCTACCTGTTATATTTCTTTTTTTACTAAGCTAGCTAATATCTTATTATCCAAAATGTTAGCTACCTACTGTATTTGTTGCTAAAAAGCAAGCTGACACTAAATTACTGCCTAAAATGTTAGCTACCTGTTATATTTGTTTGTAGGAAGCTAGCTGACATTAAATCACATTTTAAAATGCTAGCTACCTGTTGTATATTTTGCTAGGAATCTAGCTGGCATAAAAATAATATCTTACATGTTAGCCACCAACTATAAACTTGTTTATATTTTAGTTAGCGGACGTTAAATTCAAATCTAACACATTAGCCACTTGTTATATTTTATGCTAGAAAGCTATCTGACATTAAAACATATCTAAGACCTAAATTACCTATGATATTTTTTTGCAAGGATATCAGCTAACATTAGTATTGTATACAGTAGTAATCTTTTTACCTTTAGACAAGCAATCTAACTAATATTTGAGCTACCACACAGTATTATACTAGCAAATGGCAGAGAATTAAGCTAGCTAAAGTATCAGTAATCAGTAAGTAGTTTGTTAGTATATTAGCTAACTTTAAAAAAACAAACAGAACACAGCAAACAGTTTCCTTTCAGAAAAGTGCACGATAAACCTTTTCATTTATTTATTTATTTATATTTTTTTTTTAAAGCTGTTACTCGAGATGCTAACGTATTTGATCGAGCAGGCTTATTCACAAATCCTTCAGCTTTACTTCATAAAAGATTCATGCAGTGTTTATGAATGCGTTCTCCATGTTCACTGTTGCTCCTGATTTTTCTTTCCCTCGCCTGAAACCACCTCCAGCAGCCATGTGACATTCCACCCAGTGATCACGCTTATGGAAGCAATCATACTTCTTTTACATAAAAAAAGAGCACCGCTTGCCAGGAACGTGTTTTAGTACACGCTGCAGTCTGGAAGGTCGACTCATCCGCACGGATAATGTTATTTATTTAAAACGTTCCCCCACATGAACAGCAGGATTCGTTCGACTGAATGTCAGCTTGTCGTCTTAAAGGTCGTGTCTTATGGAAGAGCAGCGGGAGATTCTCCAGGTAATGCAATGGTACAAACATTCATCAGGCACCAAAAACAAGCTAATGCACTTTTTACTTTAAACTTAACGTTTCAGACAGAAGCTTTTTTCCAAGAAGACGTGTTTAACTTAATGCATTATGGAAGGAAGGAGTCTCCAGTTTTAGTGCTTTCTAAGAGTCTGAGATTGAACTGCAACTGTTAAAACGTAACTTATAACCAGAATGAACTTTGTTTACAGACAAGAACCTTCAAATTTAACTAAATTAATGGAAAATTAAAATTCTAAACAATCTTTGTAGTCGTATTAACAGCCAATAAAGCAGGTTTTTTTTTTTTTTTTTTAGCTCAGGTGAAGTCTGTGAGATGAGCTGAGAGGTTTGTGATCAAGTGATCAAGCAATTAGTACAGAAACCAATCCAAATGACCTGATTTTCTTCTAAAGACAGCAAAAAAACTAGTATTTAAATGATCTATAGATTTAAACAGTGACTATAAACCGAATGTCAAAAAAACAATATTTTTCTGTCAAATAAATAGATGAATAAACACAGAAAAATAAATATACAAAATAATCCGCTGTGAACAATTTAGCTAAAAATGTGGCTAATGTTAAAGTAGTGTTAGCTACCTATTATAATGTTTTGCTATGAAGCCAGCTGACATTAAGTTGGCATCTAAGTTGTATGTGTTATATTTATTTTTTTATTAAGTTAGATAACATGTATTATCCAAAATACCAAAGTTATCCATCTGTTGCATATTTGGCTAGGAATCTAGCTGACTTTGTTAGCTGCCTGTTTTATTTCTTTTTTTACTCAGTGATCGATTTTTATTTTAATATATAGAATTATTCAATGACTATAAAGATAAAAAAAATTTATACTGTAATAGTTCAATCAAAACAGAACAGTTTTCCAGATGGAAAATATTATATGTAACTCTTAATGGATAAAAAGTCAATTAATTAAACTTCTAATTGTTGGCAAATCCTCACTTCAGTGTGTCTTGTTGGAGGCAAAAGGTAAACAGGATTCCAGATCTAATATACAGACATACAGATATATATAACTGTTTATTTGTTTAGCAGTCCAACCCTCTGGCGGTCTGATCCGTCATCATCACCAGTTTAGATGCTTATGATTTGATGATCTGAGTAATAATTGCAAATTGACTTTCACCCCAGGGCAAACGGAGACTCGTAAAGCTTCCTAAAGTGCAGCCGGCTTAATGCTAATCCGAATAATGAGGCACTCCAGCGAACAGCTTTAGTATGTGATGCATCCTGTAGTATCAGTATGTATTTTGTTTTTAGTATACACCAGTCCTTCAAATAATTCAAAACAGAGTTGAGTTTGATGATAAATGAACTATTAGCTAGCTAAATTAGTTAGTTAGCCGTTACTGACTTACTTCACTTTTACTCAAATAGCCTGGGTTTTGTGTAAAGTTGAATGTTTTGTACTGTAGGACGATGCTAAAGTTTCCTATCATGCAATTTTTTTTTTTACAGTTTTGTCATCAAATGTGTCGTTATGTGGTCATTATTTTGACAGTATACAGTATGCCATGGTCATGGCATCGTCTGGATTAAACTACAATATTCTTCAAACATTTCAAGTCAGAAGTATTTCAAATCCCACTGAGCCGAACGCAAACAGAAAATGAAAAGCGTATTTGTTAGCGCTCCACTTCACCTCTTTCTTTTTCGTGTTTGGCTTCCAGCAAACTCTTATTAAATCCGATTTTTATTTTCTAACATCCTGCTACATGGTAACTTGTTGTGAATATTTTTTTTTTTCCAAAAAAAAAAAAAAAAAAACGCCAAAGGCTGCATGTAGTCATTTGTGCAAGATTAAAGACTGTTTTTTTTTTATTATTTTATCAAGAGAAACACAGCTCATTCCTCCAGGAGCTAAATTCCTCCTCTAATTAGATCTCGATCCATTTTATAAACAACCACGTACAAAATTTCAAGGTCGCCCTGGTGTTTAGATTTAGTTCTGAAAGCTCAGGCAATCCAGAACGGCGGTTACTTTAAAACTCACGACCTACACGTCCGCTAATTGGCATGTAATTAGCCTTCCAATGATGTCATGCTTGGATATCTGGGTGTAAGAAACACTTTGAAGACAAACTACGTGGCCAGATTGGATAAATCACTTCAGTTCTTTAGTGTGCGCTTAGTAGCACAGATGCTAGTCAAAAACATTTTGTTTATTTGCTACTTCTTTGCTAAAAACACCTCTCTAACCATGATACTCATTTCCAAGCAAAATGAAGTACAGAAAAATGAACAACATTGTTGTCTGAAGTGATATAATGCATTCTGATGAATTTTCTTAGCTTCGATATGGAGTCTCATCATCAGTCTTTATTCACATCTATTAGTTCAGGTGGGACTCTGAAATCTGTATCGTCTGATGATGAAACCTTCTAGGAAGAACCAGAGACAAAGACACCAGCAGTATTGAATATTTCTACAAACTGCGGCACGATAAGCCAATCCTGGCTCATAAGGGAGCGGATATAAAAGAGGAGCTCTCCGGAGGGGAACAGGGAGCTGAGGGAGAACAGGGAGCTTGTCAGGTAGCAGTGCCAACATCGCTAACAAGAAAATCCCAGCAGGAAATCCGGAGAGAAAAAACTGAATTCTGCCACAAAAACCCTGAACATGTATATATCAGTAGGCAGGATGAATGACTCCATGCTAACAGTATGAATATTCAAATAGGATGCAAATTTGAATAGATATTCAAATTTATCTGTAAAAGTGTTTGGGTCTGTAACACTTTTTATTACTGACATGAAGGAAAGTATTAACCAAATCAAATAAATTGCTGTAATTAATTAATTTAGATGCACTTGAACTGCATCAAATTGAATCAGCTATTTGCTCATTTCTAAAAATGTCATTTCAAAACATATCTACATACAGATAAAAATATTGCCACCACTTTTCAGCTTCTTTGAATAATAGAACCGTTTTAACCTAAAAGGTTCTTCAATCTCCGAGGATTCTACACAGAACCATGTTGTTGGAAGACCACAGAAACAACTGCAGGGTTTAATACAGCTTCTTTTTTAAGAGTGTATTCAAAATCCAGATTTGGGTCTGGCAAATTATCCCATTTTTTCTTTCGATTTTATATTACAGTACTGTCTGACTGTGCTGTGTGTAGCCAACCGTCTGAAATGTATTGACGCGGAGTAATAAAGTGAGACAGAACCCCCGGATACTCTCTTTTTACACCGAGTCTTTAATGACCAGCCTGTCTTCTGACACATGAACAGGTCTAACAGGTCTGTAGCGAACGCATGCCGACTCGGGAGCCATTTCGGCTGATTATCTTTATCAGGAAACGTTTACTCCGAGGCTTTTCTGGCTAAATATTTCCCAGCATGCAGCAGGAAGCAGCAGAGAGGAGCTTGAAGCCATCAGCTCTCAGTGATTGAAGTGGAAGTCATTGTTCATCAGTCAGAAGGCTCATACAGAGACACTCAGAGACCTACAGCAGGGCTGATGAGCTCAGCTTGGATGTGAAAGCCCAGCTCGAAGATTTTCACCATGCTGAGGGTTTTTCAATAACCTTTAGCTTTTTACTAATTAATCACACACAGACACACACATGCTTCTGCTGTGAAACACAAGCAGAGCTTAAATATTGAATTGCCTGGATAAAATGGATAAAACATTTTTTTTGACCCATTAGTGGTAACACTGAAATGCAACAGAATAGGACCTTGATTTAACTATTTTTCCTGCAAGCTTGGTGCTACTTTAGCAAATGCACTAGAAAACAATATGAGCTAATGCTTAGGACCTCCACACCACCAGGGGGACTCATGTAAAAAGAAAACAGTATATATGTGTATATATTACTAGAAGAAAACTATTAAGTCTCATTTCTCGGCATTCACTAAATTCCAGGGGTTTCGTTACCACGACGTAAAGTGGGCGTGTTTCTGGAGGTCTTGGAAAAACACCCTCTTTAAAAAAAAAGAGCATACCTACGACGTCATACAGGTAGATTTTATATTTTATATCTATTATGCTTTATTATCTTACAGTTAAGCTATTTTTGAAAACAAATAAACAAACAAAAACTACGGTTAGGGTTAGGGTTAGATTATCAAATAGGCCACGCCTACCTGATGACGCAGTATCTGTTACGCTGTTCTGAAATCCCTGGAAATAAGTGCATCCCCTCACTTCTCTCACTTGTGGTGTAAAAATAAATAAATAAAATTAGATAACTAACCTGCAGTGGAAAAACTTAATAAGAGGGGACATTGATCCAAAATACTGGTAAGAAATAAACAACTTATTTAGTTTTAAATTGGTATATAAAGGTTTAGTGGTTTAACTACAGATGAAAAACTACAACTAGCTCTAACCATAGTAACCTTTTAATCTACAGCCCACGAGGTTGGAACGCAATTTATAAATTAGAGCAATCCTGTCACCTGGTCTTAAAATTCATAAGCTTGAAAGATGTTAAAAGCAAAACAACCTCAAAAACATGTCTGAGCGAATTAACCTGTAGTGTTGCCAGATTTATACAAAGCAATTTTGTATAAAGTTACTGAGATCATAGACTGGCATGCTATTCTATTAGGTGTACTAATCTTGGCTAACAAACTGGCAGCTCAAGAGGACGATATCAAGCCAACTTTATAGAAAGTTATGACTAATATTTAGACTCTTTTTTTATTGCCAAAGAATCCTAGCTTGATGATCTGGCACCATGGAAAAACTCACCCAAGTCGAAATGTTCATGAACAAACCATCAGGGAGCATTTACAGAAAGAGCCAAGTGTAGAACCTGCACATCAGAACCAAGAATCTAATTTAATTCTAGATTTCACTCCAGGTTCAAAGACTTCCCAGATAAGAGGTGCTGCACAGCCTGGTGCTGCAGTAAAAAGCAGCATATTACACGTGAGAGCACCCGAGACCAGGTCATGATGAGCTCTAGGGACCATTATAGTATTTTTGCTCAGGAACACCTCACTCCCTCCTCTTACACCATCCCTGATCACTGAATGAACTGCTATCTCTTCCTCAAGGCTTCCTTCCTGAATGGAATTGGAGTTGGTCTTGTTAATCATGTAGGTGTGGGACTGGTGGTGAGCTATGAAGTACTGTTCTCCAGGAACTGGGTTGATGGATGAGTAATCAAAGCCAGAAGATGATACCATGCCATTAATTGCATAAGCTAAGAGCGATAGTAGTTTTAGGAGAGCATTTTTTCTTTTGTCTGACTGGTCAGGGGATGAAGGGTGGTGAAGGATCTCAAGAAAGGATATTTAGGAAAGATTTGGAGGAAGGATACTGAGGAAAGATAAGGAGGAAGGATATCGAGGAAGGATATTGAGGAAGGATAGTGAGAAAGGATATTGAGGAAGGATACTGAGGAAGGATATTGAGGATGGATTCTGAGGAACGATACCAAGGAAGGATTTCAAGTAAGGATACTGAGACAAGATACCAATGATGGATATCAAGGAAGGATATAGAGGTAGGATACTGAGGAAAGATAACGAGGAAGGATAACAAGGAACGATAAAGGATATCGAGGAAGGATACGAAGAAAGGATATCAAGGAAGGAAAATGCAAAAAGATACTGATGATGGATATCAAAGAAAGATATCGAGGAACAATTTTTTTTTTAATAATGGTACATGTGCTTTGTTGACCTTCTAGCAAAAAGAATAAATGTAATTGTAATTGTAAAATGTGATTCAGTGGAGAGGTTCGTTTCAGTGGATCCATAATTCCATTTAATTAACATCCATACAGTCGTGTAATTGGTTACGATACTAATCAGCTTGTGTACCTCCAGCTCTCCTATGACTCACAGGTCACACCTCTATAGCACTTCTTTCCTCTGGAGCTCTAATCAACGTACGATTGAGCCAGCATTCTGGTGGACAGGGGGCTATTACGTTCAATTTGCTCATTTATGCAGCAATTAGAACTGGGTCGAATGCTCCAGAGACTAACCACACAATAATCACAGGTAAACTTGCTATTATCAATAACCAGGTTTTTAATCAGAAAAATTACATTACACCAAAACAGAACCTTGTTTTTTTTTCTTCTTAAATTTACACATGGGGGACACGGTGACTTAGTGGTTAGCACGTTCGCCTCACACCTCCAGGGTCGGGGTTTGATTCCCGCCTCCGCCTTGTGTGTGTGGAGTTTGCATTTTCTCCCCGTGCCTCGGGGGTTTCCTCCGGGTACTCCGGTTTCCTCTCCCGGTCCAAAGACATGCATGGTAGGTTGATTGGCATCTCTGGAAAATTGTCCGTAGTGCGTGAGTGAATGAGTGTGTGTGTGTGTGCCCTGCGATGGGTTGGCACACCGTCCAGGGTGTATCCTGTCTTGATGCCCGATGACACCTGAGATAGGCACAGGCTCCCCGTGACCTGAGAGTAGTTCGGATAAGCGGTAGAAGATGAATGAATGAATGAATTTACACATGATTGGAAGGTCAGCATTAAGTGGTGCAGTCTGATTCTCAGTCTATTTGTGGAGTCTGAATCAAATCGCATTTGATTGAGTTTCTGTTTGGTTTCATATAGTTCCATTAAAAATGTCCTTATAAGGAACCATTTTTGATTCATTTCCTGCAGGTGAATCCATTAAAAGTTGATTCAGACCATGACTGTGGCATTCTCCTTTCACAAGAATCACACCGAGGTGTAGAATGCACTAAACACTGAATATGTGAAAGCCTCACAGTTCCGTTTGCAAACTGATCCAAATCCTAAATCATTTGTATTTGGCAAAGCTTCTCCGATCATGAAAGGCACCAAGATGAATACCCTGAAATCTAATCGAGCAGCAGGACTGAACCTGAACCACACACATTAGCATGAGAACTTTTCCTGGAATGGAATATTGTGTATTACTGTAAAGCAGGTTGAATAATGAACACTGCAGAACTTCTTTAGCTCAAAGAGACTCATGGGAACCATATTGAGGGTTCTACCCAGTTTTAGCTCTATAGTGGTTGGAAAACATCCAAGCTGCTATTACTACTGTCAGGGGAGAGTTTTAACAGCTCGGGTTGTCTGGCTTGAACGGAAAAGTGCCGATTTCTACCAAAGTCTGAATGTCATAAACTACTTTTCATCCTGAACGGCATTCCCTAAATTCCAGGGGTTTCGTTACCATGACGTAAAGTGGGCGTGTTTTCTGGAAGTCTTTCAAAAAAAAAAAAAGAACATACCTATGATGTATAATTAAGGACAAAACAGTCATACAGGTAGATTTTATATTTTATATCTATTATGCTTTATTATCTTACAGTTAAGCGATTTTCAAAAACAAATAAACAACCAAAAACTACGGTTAGGGTTAGGGTTAGATTATCAAATAGGCCACGCCTACCTGATGACGCAATATCTGTTACGCTGTACTGAAATGTCTGGAAATAAGTACAAAATTTCTGTTTTCAGGAAAAAAAAAAAAACAAGAATCTAAACAAGACGCTAAAAAGTGTAAGATCAGATTCAGATTTATTTACTTTTTTTAAAAAATGGATGTAAAAGATGGATGTTCAATTTGATTTATATGGCTCTTTTAAAGCAGCTGCACAAAATATATATAAAATCCAGGACAAAAATAACAAAGTTTAAAATTAAATTTATATCTATGCTAAACGAGCAAGCCTGCTGAAATGGTAGCAAAGAAAAACACCCTGCGACGATGTTAGGTTTTGTTACGTAATAAAAATTGTTTCTATGTTCTGGTCAATTCTATTATTCTGTCCTGAAGATGCATGAAAAGGTACAGCTTTATTTGTTACATTTCCATACATTGATGTACAGGATAGAGAGGTGCCAATACATTGTAACGACTACGATCAGTACTTTTACACCTACTTTATAAACCGGTGACTCGGTCAGTTTGAAATATACGAGTCATTTGGAAATAAGACACCGTATCTGTACTCCCCTGCTGCATGAGCATGTTGTATTACAAACCATTAAGGTAATTTCCTTAATACCTTTAAGTTCAGGAACCATCCACCTCGGGATATATATATATATTACCCATAATTCCCTCTCTGGCTTCTTTTTTATCAAATAAAATACAGTAACGGATCTATAAATCTCAGTAAAGCAGCAGACTCCAGCCCATATGGGAATAAGTTCATATTTATCAGCAGCCACAGGAGCTGAAATCACATCAGTCAGATAAGAAAGCAGGCACATTTTTAAAATCTAATGTCCCCAAAGCGATACGGTTTGAGCAGCGGGCATAACTAATGACGGATCGGTAAGACTGATCATCCAGCAGTACGATTCGTCTCGAGGCTTGTATCGAACAAAGAACTTTGAGAGTGCTAAATCACATCTAGCACAGACAGACACAGGGTTCTGCTAGCACAGAGGCGTACAGCACGCTTTAGCCCAGATTAACGGCCGTATATTTTACAGTAACACGCTTTATAAAAGTTTCAGCTTATTAAAAACATCAGGCTAATCCAGATATTTATCTCCTTTAATTAACGTAAGAATAAAAGAAAAAAAAAAGAATTACATCCACGTTTAGTGTTTTTTTTTTCTTACAGAGAAAAATCACATCTATTTCACATGTGATTAATATGTGATCATATGTAAAAGCAAACAAAAAAAAATTTTTTTTTTGCTCTGAAAGTGCAATGTAAGAGAATGATTTATTCACGAAAAAAATAATTAAAATTAAAAAAAATAATAATTAAAGGAATAAATAAAAAATCAAGCACCACATAGGGGAACATTTTCATTCATTCGTTCATTTTCTACCGCTTATACGAACTACCACGGGTCACCAGGAGCCTGTGCTCAAGTTTCTGTTATTCCCCATGATACAATGCATATTACAGCTAAATGCTTTATGATTATATTATAGTCATTTTCTGGCCATTTTTAAAGTGTGTTTCTTTATAGTTCATTCATTCATTCATTTTCTACCGCTTATCCAAACTATTCTCGGGCGTCATCGGGCATCAAGGCAGCATACACCCTGGACGGAGTGCCAACCCATCGCAGGGCACACACACACACTCATTCACTCACGCAATCACACACTATGGACAATTTTTCCAGAGATGACCCCCAACCCTGGAGGTGTGAGGCGAACATTTTAACCACTAAGCCACCGTGCCCCCAGGGGAAAATTTATTTTAGAAAAAAGTCCCATTTAAATAAAAGAATTTACAAGAAATTGTGTACAAATAATGTGAAAATAAATGAATCGTGTGACTCATTTAAAAAAAAAACAAATGTGTTCTGTAAAATTCGCTTTTAAAATAAATTAATTAAAATAATGAAACATGAAAATAAAATATTTATATTTATATTCAATATTATATGTGGTAGCTCAGTGGTTAAGGTGTTGGACTACTGATCGGAAGGTCAGGAGTTCGAATCCCAGGACCACCAAGCATGTGCAAGACCATTAACCCTCAGCTGTATAAATGAGATAAATATAAGTTTCTCTGGGTAAGGGCGTCTACAAAATGCCGTAAATGCAAAAAGAAATATGAAATATTTTTCATGTCTGAAAATCAGATTAAAATAAAATTGTGTAAAAATAACAAAAAATAAATTAGGTGTAATGTAATGATGACGTTTTAAATTAAATCAATAACAGCCAGCTTAGTGAAAGTGAGTCTAGCAGCTGAGTAAGAAATTCCAGGAGCATTTACTGTTATCTCTATGAACACAAAAGAAAAAAAAAAAAAAAAAAGCTTTTTCTTCTCATTGTTTCTCCCAACGTGTCTCGGAATACAATCGTAAAAGCGGATCGGTGACTACTGATGAAGAAGCATCTAGTTTCAGTTACAGGAAAATACTCAGTGATGGAGAGGTGTGATGATGCAGAGTTACTGCCCATTAATTCCCTATAAGTCTTTTATTCATCTTGTATTCAGATTATGTAGAACGTGTTAATTAGTCAACATCATTAGTGACAAATCAGTATCCAGAATTCGATTGAATACTGTATTGTAAAAAAAAGGGGGAAAAAAGTGACGTTAAAAATGTCATAAAAATTCAAACAGCCTCTGGGGAAAATCTATCTAAGCTTTGGGAAATGGGAAGGAAAAAAAATCCATTGGAGGAGATATTCAAAGTGAAATGTGGAAGATTTCAAGCCATTTGAATGTAAATGGAAGATGACAGACTCGACAGTGAAGGAATAAATGACAAGCTCTTTGTGCCTCCGCCTGCATTAAAACTCCGCTTTGACAGTTAAAGGAAAGAAGCAGAAGCTCATATCCATCTTTACTCCATCCATATTTATTCAAATCTCTCTCTCTCTCTCTCTCTCTCTCTCTCTCTCACACACACTCTCTCAGAGGTTCGTCAGATGGGCCCCAAATCCCAGTGCCTCCTTCACCAAACTATAACATATCATAATTACAAACAGCACACTTTTTAAATCTGATAATGAATAAGTACCAGGCATCTGCCCCGTCTGCCCCCTTCTGCCCCGTCTGCCTCCTGGGGCATTCAAAGTGGGATGAGAATAAATTGCAAAACCCTAAACGCTCAACGTGAGGAAGATTTGTAATTGCGAGCTGAATCAATTTGCATAATCAACTTTCTGAAGTGTATTATTATCAGTATTCTTATTATTAGTTTAGTATAAGTTTTATGAGCATTTAGTATTATTTTTGTGTTTTAAAAGCACAAAACATACAAAACTGTGTTTTTTTTTCTTTATTTGCTTGGTTTTTTTTTTTTGATTCAGAAATTTTAAAAATGATCATTTTAATTCTAAAACACTTTGCCTGGATAATCAATCTTTAGCTTTTAAAAAGTGTTTTAATTTTAAAAAAAAATGGAAGAAAAAAATCACAGGGTTCTAGATCGATTGATTGATTGATTCATTCATTGATTCATTCATTGATTCATTCATTGATTCATTCATTCATTGATATAGGATTTTAAATTTTACCACAAATTGAATTTTTATCATTTGGCATTCCTGAGTTGTGCATCTGGGTAAACCTTGAAATACAGTCGTATGCTAAAGTTTAGGCACCCCTGACAATTTCCATGATATTCATTTATAAATATTTGGGTGTTTGGATCAGCAATTTCATTTTAATCTATCAAATAACTGAAGGACACAATAATATTTCAGTAGTGAAATGAGGTTTATTGGATTAACCGAAAATGTGCAATATGCATCAATACAAAAATAGACAGGTGCATAAATTTGGGCAACCCAACAGAAATATCACATCAATATTTAGTAGAGCCTTCTTTAGCAGAAATAACAGCCTCTAGACGCTTCCTATAGCCTGTAATTCATAGTGTCTGGATTCTGGATGAACGTATTTTGGACCATTTCTCCTTACAAAACATCTCCAGTTCAGTTAGGTTTGATAAGTTGCTGTTATTTGGTCTTAACAAGGTGCATTATGCATGGCGGCAAAAAAGTAACTTTGGCCATGTGCCTTTTGTTTATGTTTCGTGTTCACGTGTCTGCCCACCCTTGTCTTTTCCTCCCCACCTCTGCACACCTGCCCCTTATATCTTTATGATTGTCTTGTCTATTTATCTGATCCGTGTTGCCTTGTGCAGCGCGGAATCCTCTGTTGTCCTTGTCTTCTGTTGTCGTTGTCCTGTTTTGTGTCTTTTATTTATTAAATCACTGTTTCTGTTAAGCTGTCCTGCATTTGGGTCCATTTTTACCCCCGCGTCCGTGACAAATGCAAACCCTTAACAAACTTTTAAACAACCTTTCTAATACCTGGGAACGTGTGTAATACAATCATTAATGTTCTTACTCGTTTTGATCAATCATTGCTATTTTTCTTGTTATCTAGAAGTCTAACATTTGGCTCTTTGTGGATATTCGAGGGATCTTTAAGAGTTTATAATTGGCTAACTAAGGTTGTGTAACCCCAAAACCACTTTCTGGTAGGGAAACACCATGTAGCCTAGAACACAAGTATATTGTAGGGTAACTGAAGAGCCCTTAAGGTGTTGAGTGTAGTTTCTGTTCTGTGGTTTGACGTTTTAAAAATAAATAGCTAACATGGCTCAACAGAGCTCTAAGTGCCTTTCCTGCCTCTGTGTCCTCAAACAGCCAGATTCCACTTTATTATTTTTGGAAGAAAGAAAGCGGCACACTCTTGCTGTGCCACACACACTGCACTAGCTACACTACACCCACTGCCTCCTTTTCAAATAAACTAATCCCCATGGAGACAAATTACGATGTAATTCTCAGACATTAAGCTGTGAATGGATTCACTGGGCTAGACCAGAGGGTGCAAAACACACACTCTCTCTCTCTCTCCCAGTGACCACACAAACCTTGAGTATGTTAAACGCATAAAAACGTTTCAATTTCTGTCAGGAAATCACACCGGAGCCTCGTCCTCTAACAACTTCCTACAGGCCGTGTGGAGATCGTTACAGTACATGCTGTATATAGAGGATATGTTTCTGATAAGCTGCACAAAAAATAGCACTTTCTTGCTTCAATATACCATTCTGGTGCAGTGGTGGTTCAAGTGGTTAAGGCTTTAGTTTGTTGGCCAAAAGGTCAGGGTTCAAGCCCCTGCACTGCCAAGCTGCCACTGTTGGGCAATGGCATTCACTAAATTTCGTTACCGCGACGTAAAGTGGCCGTGTTTCTGGAGGTCTTGGAAAAATGCCCTCTTTCAAGAAAAAGCATACCTACGATGGATAATGAAGGACAAAACAGTCATACAGGTAGATTTTATATTTTATATCTATTATGCTTTATTATCTTACAGTTAAGCTATAATCGAAAACAAATAAACACCAAAAACTACGGTTAGGGTTAGGGTTAGATTATCAAATAGGCCACGCCTACCCGATGACGCAATATCTGTTACGCTGTTCTGAAATCTCTGGAAATAAGTGCATCCTGTTGGGCAGTTGAGCAAAGCCTTACCCTCCCTGCTTCAGGGGCGTTGTATTATATCTGCCCCTGCGCCCTGACCCCAACCTCCTCAGTTGGGATATGTGAAGAGAACAATTCCACTCTGTCGTAATGTATATGTGACAATAAGAAAGGCTTCTTTCATCCACAAATTCATTCATTCAGCGTCTTTTTCTCATACTGGTTGCCAGTGATCTTACACTTGGTTCCACAAAAATAAAAATTGAAGGGTGTTAACAAATAATGGCCAAAAGTAAAATGTATTTTTTATCAATAAAAAACATAAGGGATTAGCCATACTTGCAAATGGGTTAGATATGACCCACCCTCCCCTGACCCACCCTCTTCCCAACAAGATTTAACAAAGCTTTATAGTATAAAGGATAATATACTAGAGGAATACTGTGAGTTCAAATTGGACCAGAAGTGAAATCTCCTTTTCTGCTGCTTCAGAGTCGTGATCCAGCCTGGTGATTTCCCTCAGCTCCTCTGCTTGTGGATGGCATTTAGCCTGGCAGGATGACAGCTCTGTTTGGCCAGGCTTCGAAGCCCCTCTATGGTCCACTCATGTCCTCTGGCTCATAGTGCCATGTGGTCTTCCAGTGCAGAAACAAGCTGAGATGTGCCAGTCTCTCAAAAGCAGGCTAATTAGTGGACTACACCAACTCAGTCACATTTCACATACTGAGACTTCATTTACACTCCCATAATGCACAGTATGATCTAATTTGGATACTATTAATGAGACAGATCATGTTGGAAACCGTTTTCAACCATATACTAAAATACACCAACGAATAAAATGACGGACAGCCTTTAAATAAACTAGATACAGTATACGCCATTTTCTGTAGAGATACGCTTTTTGGATCCAATTCCGTTATTAGAGCTGTGAGTAGTAGTCTTACATCACAGCAGTAACCCGAGCCTGTTCTCTGCAAACTGTGTCACTCCTGGGAAATGTAGAGAATATAATGCAATATGGAGTGTAGGGAGCAAGTTATATCATGATCCTCTATGACTCACCACTAAGAACATAGCGATGCAATTTCATTGCAATATTGAAAACAAACAAACAAATGTAAAACGAATCAAAGGTGTTGCTACCATCCATGATAGGATACAACAGTTAAATCAAGGATCTAACACAGAGCATGCGAACACAATAGGGTGGCAAAACAATGCTAAACAATGACAGGGACCAAGCAAACGAAAATGTATAGCCAAACAAAAGCACATGGAAAACAACAAAGGGAAATCCTGTCAAAGTTCTGTTGTTTTTTCTGTCTGACTGGTTTTTGTGTATCTTTTTAAACTAATACTACTATACTATACTATATAAATACATATCGTCGCTGTCGGGCGGAAACCTCGTATGTCCAAATTTGGTCAATTTCATATTTTTTTCACATATCGATGCTATTGGTCAGTCCCCACGTGGGTCTGTTATTTTTACAAGTTATTAACCAATCTAAAGTCTTGAAAATAGCTTGAGCGCAAATCTCATAACTCCATTGCACACTTCAACTGTCCACCTCTTCCTCACTCCGTGGGAGAGCTTCGCGGCATATTTCTCCTCAAGAAGAGTCACAACGAATCAACACGTCTTCTGAGGTAAATGTCTTCAAAACACTGGGCTCAAAGAAAAAAAATCTTGACCCCCGCTAGTTCTGGTGCTCGTCTGAGGACAGGAAATTAGTGCAAGACAATCCACTGCAACGCGGACTAAACCCTGTGCACTGCAGATAAGGTACAGTGTTTTTTCATTTCCTGAAAAATAACGGTTTTGGAGATACGAGGATTCCGCCTGACAGCGACGATATAGATACTATATATATACTACTATGTAGTATAGTATCTACAGTATATGTACTATATAATTATAATCATACTTTCTAAACAAAAATAAAAATCATGTTACACATCTCTGCTAATTGACATAAACTGAACGACAAATTATTAAGAACTATTTTATTCTATACATTCAAAGATGCTTTTTTTGAGTGATTATTTTGAGTTTTTTTGAGTGATTATTTGAGTCGTAACCTTCCCCTCAGCTTTAAATCTGTCTATTCACCTTTAACCTTAACACATCCTATTAAACTTTCATTACACACCACAAAATGCACATTAAAACCATTTAGTATGCATTTAAAATCTCTAATGTTTCCAGTGCAAACATTTGGTTTGGTTCATTTATGAAACTTTAGCAACCTTGGCTACTTGTAGTTAGAGTGAAAAGATCATCAGAACCAATAGGAAAACCACATCCTATAAAAATATCATTACAGACCACAAAGTACACATTAAATTCTTTAGGACAAACTGGAAATTAATAATTAGGCCAAATTTATCAAGTAAGCTAGGAACCTTGTAGGACGTCAGCTCCATTTGAAACAGCATATCCCATTAAACTACCATAATAGACCATCAAATATACATTAAAACCATTTTGGGTGCACACATTTCTAATGAATCCCATTAGAAAGTTTTTGTTTTGGTAAGACTGATATGCCAAAATTGATGCCAACTTCTAGATAGATACCTTGTGTTACTATTAGTTAGCTTCGTAAGAACATCAAATCTCACAAAATGACACAATTTTTATAGCCACTTTAGGCACAAAGGTGTTCCACAGTGGCAGTAACTCACTACCTTCTGATCAGCAGCCTAGAAAAATAGCCACAAGCTCCCACTGCTCATGCGAGCGATCCCATAAGTAGAAAGATGACCTGGATATTTATGCATGATAAAGCTAAAGCTAAACCTAAACTCTCCCGCCTCTCAAACATCTCAAACATCCCGGGAATCAGCGACCCATTTACAAAAAGAAAGTTTTAAAGAGCTCTCAGATATCAGTAGAGCAACGACGTGATATAGCGTATACTCCAATCTGCCAGCCTACGTGTTTGTGTGTACGGCTCGATTCTAACGTATTTATCTTGTTATTAATTTAAACGGACTTTGTGATTGATTGGGTTTGATTGACTGCCTCAAATTTAATTTTTTTCTCGATGGAACACGTTTTCCCAACTCGAAGATGATGGCGTTAGAAAGAGAAAAATTAAGTTTTAGCCAAAGTCAACTTGGTTAAATCTACGGTGATGCGAACTCGATACTGTCACACCAATCAAATACTGGCTCTGGAATTCCTCTCTAATTTCGTCCTTGAGCTTCAGTGTGTTTCTGGATGAAATCCTGAGGAAGATTTGAAGAGCAAACGGACAACAAACGACCGCCAGATTTCAAATTATGTTCTTTGAGCTACAACTATAAATTACAGATTCCTGCCCAAGCATAAAAACATTTCCAAGACATCTTTTTTTTTTTTAACTTTTGTCCTCTCGTTTTATCTCTGTTTCTGTCTGTCAGGGAGCAGCCCTCTGCTCCATCCTCTCCTGTCACTGTAATGGCAGGGTAGTGCTTTCACGCTGAGATGCCGAATCCAGAATAAATACAGGATGACGCATGGTTGAGGGTCATGTAATCAGAAAGTCTAAAAATCCTTGTAAACCAATCGCTGCAATGCGGAATCTCAGGACAAGATGAAGGTGTTATTCAGCTCAGAAACAAATATTTAGCATTGCTTAGCATTTAGAAAAAATATGCAGCAAGAATTTTAAGAGGAAAAAATCATCCATCCGATTGTATCTGATTTTGTCAGATTTCCATTAGAGATCTGGTTAAGCACCAGAGCCCAGTAGGTGGATGATTAGCATCAGAATAATATAATAAACAACAAAACATACACACTACCAAATACACCTTCAAACCATTCAAGATGTACTGACAAACAAATATTTTAATGGTTTCCACAAGAACAATTTGGATTTGTTGAGATTACAATGCCAATATTTATCTTGGAGCTAGCATAAAAAAATGACAGAACCATTAGAACTATCCATCCATCCATCCATCCATCCATCTTCTACTGCTTATCCGGGTTGCAGGGGCAACAGTCTAAGCAGGGACGCCCAGACGTCCCTCTCCCCGACACGTCCTCTGGCTCTTCCGGGGGAATACCGAGGTGTTCCCAGGCCAGCCGAAGGACATGCAGCGTGTCCTAGGTCTTCCCCGGGGCCTCCTTCCGGTTGGACATGCCCGGAACACCTCCCCAGGGTTCCCCACATCGAGAGGAGCAGCGGCTCTATTCTGAGCTCATCTCCTCACCCTATCTCTAAGGGAGCGCCCAGCCACCCTACGGAGGAAACTCATTTCGGCCGCCTGTATCCGGGATCTTGTCCTTTCGGTCATGACCTGAAGGAGGAAAGCCACCGTTTGAGCTCGGACTTGGAGGTGCTGATTCTCATCCCCACCGCTTCACACTCGGCTGCTAACCGTCCCAGTGCACGCTGAAGGTCCTGATTTGATTAAGCCAACAGGACATCATTTGCAAAAAGCAGATTAGAACTAAAGCATCCCATTAAACTATCATTACGAACTACTAAATACATATGAAAACATTTAGAGTGCACTAGAAATTTCTAATGGTTTCCACTCGAAAGTTTTAATTTGGTTGATATTGCTATATCAATAATAAGGCCAAATTTAGCGAGCCAACTAGAAACCATAGCTGTTTGTTTCCTTGGAAGGAATAGCAGAACCATTAGAAAAATATTTGTCCCGTTAAACTACCATTATAAGCCACCAAATATGCATTAAAACATTTAGAGTGCACTGGAAATTTCTAACAGTTATTTCCATTAGGAAGGTTTGGTTCCGTTGTGAAAAAGACTCAGCAGCAGTTGTACTTCCTTCGCCAACTAAGGAAGTTCAACCTGCCACAGGATCTGCTGAAACATTTCTACACTGCCATCATTGAATCCATCCTCTGCACTTCAGTGACTGTTTGGTTCAGCTCAGCTACCAAATCTGATCTCAGGAGACTACAGAGGGTAGTCCGGACTGCTGAGCGAATCATTGGCACAACACTCCCCACTCTCCAAGACCTGTACTTGTCCAGAGTGAGCAAAAGGGCAAAGACAATCACTCTGGACCCCTCACATACAGCACACTCACTCTTCGAACTGTTGCCATCTGGTCGACGCTACAGCGCCCTGAGCACCAGAACGACCAGACACAGGAAGAGTTTCTTCCCTCTGGCAATCCATCTGATGAACACTTGACATACACAGAACACACAACACTACTCTTATATTCATTCATTCATTCATCTTCTACCGCTTATCCGAACTACCTTCGGGTCACGGGGAGCCTGTGCCTATCTCAGGCGTCATCGGGCATCAAAGCAGGATACACCCTGGACGGAGTGCCAACCCATCGCAGGGCACACACACACACACTCTCATTCACTCACGCAATCACACACTACGGACAATTTTCCAGAGATGCCAATCAACCTAACGTTCATGTCTTTGGACCGGGGGAGGAAACCGGAGTACCCGGAGGAAACCCCAGAGGAACGGGGAGAACATGCAAACTCCACACACACAAGGCGGAGGCGGGAATCGAACCCCCAACCCTGGAGGTGTGAGGCCAACGTGCTAACCACTAAGCCACCATGTCCCTTACTCTTATATTATTTACTTAAAACACATACTTACTTATATTTCAATTTGCACATCCACTGTACATACAACTGTCTATATTATATATGTGTTCTTGTCTTGTCAATGCCATTCTGTTTACACTGTGGAGCTTCTGTACTAGAACAAATTCATCGTATGTGAAAACATACCAGGCGATAAAGGTCTTTCTGATTCTGATTCGGTTGAGATTGTTATGCCCAGAATTAGGGCAAATGAATTCCTCGAAACCTTTGCTATTTGATAAGAATGTGAGGTATTTATGATAGAATTTTTATGATGCTATTTGAAGTTTTAAAAATTAGAATTTTCCATGTTCTAAATGGTCAGAAAAAGTAACGCAGGAACAAATCATCCATTTTTATACATTATTGTTTCTACAGTATAGTTACTTACTGTGTAATTGGGATTGTTCATGTTGTCATGGTGACATGGTTTTTGGAAGGAGTCTCCAGTGTCAGTGGTTTGTAATAGATAAAGCTGTAATGTGACAGAGAACAGAAAATCTTTTGTGACAAGGTCCTTTTTTTTTTGGTTATCCTCGCGACCCAATTATTTTGTATCAACACTCGTTTGAGCCGCAGATTTCCTCGTTTGTTTGCAGCTCCGTCTGTATCAGAACGATGGTGAAATAAAAATAACAGCCCGGTGCTTTGCTCATCAATAAAACATGACTTGCCGTGTGTGTGTGAGTGTGTGTGTGTGTGTTTGCGTGTGGGATGGAGCTGTCTGTCTGTGTTAGTGTAAAGGAGAACGGGGACAGTCTGATGGATCACTGAGAATATTAAACAATGTCACTGCTTTAAGGAACACTAGACTACAGATACGCTCATGGTTTACTGTAAGCTTGTTAATCAGAACGGATTTCAGAACGTCGTGTTTTTGCTGCATTAAAAGCCTCAAGGACATGAAATTGTGAATGAAAATTTGACAGCCAAAAAAAAAAAACAAGAAGAACAAGCAAGACATTTATTTATATATTCATTTAAAAAAAAAAAAAATTCTATCAGAGAGGATTTGAAAAGTAGAACAATTTGTTCCATAAACCGTTCTTTAAGTGAATCAAATACCTTCTTTAAGGCTCTAGGTTTCACTGGAAAATTAATTGTCTGAGATTGCGTTTGAATTCGATTCCCTTGCAAATGAGTCGATTCTCCTGCAGATGAGCCTGAGCTTGAGTTTAAATTCGATTCGCTTAAAAAGGAGTCGATTCTCCTGCAAGTGAGTCGATTCACATTTAAAAGACTCGACTCAGAGTCGAATCGCAAGGTTTGCTTTAGAAGGGGTTTTGATACCCCATTTTGATCAAAAGTGTGTGTTTGCTGTGGCGGAGAACACACCAGATTTCTGAACACTGCTTAAATAAGAACTGCTTTGTAGAAGCAACAGGAGATTGAAATATCCCAAAAGAGAATCTGATAAATACGCCTGGAAATGCCTCCAGGATCCGTTCAGTTCTCTACACGCTCAAAGGATAATCAGATAGAGAGAGAGAGATGAAAAAGTGTTTGTGTGTGAGAGAGGTTAAAGCTTATAGATGATGGAGTCATGTCGTGTTTGAACAGCCTAAATGTCCTGAATGTCTCTCAACAGTCACACAGAGCCTTTCAGTCATGAACACTGACGTATTCATTTAACTTTCGACGTGTCAAAGAGGGAGAAACAAAGATGTGTGTGATAAAGAGAAAGTGACTGATTCATTATGTATTGTTCAAGAGGAACAAAACAAAGCTAGACAGAAACAGGAGCTTTAATTATCACACTCAAGATGACAATAAAGGGGGGCACGGTGGCTTAGTGGTTAGCACGTTCGCCTCACACCTCCAGGGTTGGGGGTTCGAATCCCACCTCCGCCTTGTGTGTGTGGAGTTTGCATGTTCTCCCCGTGCCTCAGGGGTTTCCTCCGGGTACTCCGGTTTCCTCCCCCGGTCCAAAGACATGCATGGTAGGTTGATTGGCATCTCTGGAAAATCGTCCGTAGTGTGTGAGAGTAAGATTGTCCGTAGTGTGTGAGAGTGTGTGTGTTGGGTTGGCACTCCATCCAGGGTGTATCCTGCCTTGATGCCTGATGACGCCTGTTGTTGTTGTTGTTTTTGTTTTTTACCATTTGTGTTATATCTAATGCTCCATTTACAAAATTACAAAAAGGAGGAGAAAAAAGGTGATTCTGGGTATAAAGATGTCCCAAAGGTACAGATTCCTTTATCCAGGCTGACTTAAGGGTTAAGGGCCTTTTTCAGGGTCCGAACAACAACAGCTTAGTGGACCTGGGATTCAAGCTCACAACCTTCTGATCAGTAATCCAACACCTTATCTGCTAAGCTACTGTACCACGTGCCCACAGGTCCATACTATAGATGTTAAATTTCCAGCACTGGAGGCTCAAAATAAATATCCCATATCAGTGGATAAACACGGTTTAAAGTCTGTGTACATCGAGCATCACTGTTGTGTCAGATTTGCAGCTGTACTCGGTCCTTGCTAACACTGATGTTTTTTTTTTCCTCCTCCATCGAGGCAGAATCTCATTTTTATAAGATCGTCTACTGGAAGCTCTTAAGCCAGTTTAGCTTCACTTCGCTGCTCCAATCGATTATCACGCCTGCTTAGCTTTTAACTTAGCTCTGGGCCACGCACACTATACACATGATTAATGATAAATGTGCACAAAATCTGATCGGATCATCTGACCTCTCATTTACAACTTGCTGTGGATCTTATCTACGCCGAGCCAGTAAAGCACTGTCGCATTGACAGGCTGCCTCGTGACCAACCTTCTAGAACTTTCTCAGAGTCGTTATGTGCGGCATCAGAGCCACACATTCGACTCAAAGTGTTTCTTCCAGTATATCTCATATGTTGATTTGTAAGTTAAAAGTCACATATAAATGTCACATATACACCATTTTAGCCACACAACCGAAAATTGGTTAACGTTGTGACCTTCGTTTGGTTTGTGAAAAAAAACGTCAAGCGTTTACAAATTCTATTTTATCTTGGTCACACTTCCACAGGAAGAACACCATTATCGTTCGATCCAGTAACAGAAATAGTGATGTTGTTGGAACACGGGGACAAGCAGGTTGATGCAATTGCAAAGTTTATTCCAGGAAAGCAGCACAAATCCAAACAAACAAGGCTGACAGTATAGAGCGGGTCAAAAACAGAGCACAGAGTAGGGGGGAAAAGTACATGACCTTTACTAATTCTCTGTAAGGGTAATTAATATTTAGCCACACCATTTAGGGGCTTTTTACTCCTGGTCATTTCCTGCGTTTTCTGTGATCCGATAGCTATCCGATGGTAAAAAGACCAGGTCTAAATGCCCTCCGAAACATTTTCGAGACGGATATAAATCCGATGGTTCAAACCACTTCAGGAGGTGGTCTGGGACGCATTTCAGATGAAACTGGACAGGTGTAAATGAATGTGGTTGTTCAAGCCACATACGTCAGCGCTATACTCCTCCCAAATGGAAGTACGTCACTCACAAGTGACTCACGAGTCGTGCATCGCGCCAGAAACAAAAAACATGGACAACACGCAGGGTTGGAGCACTCGCAGGCACTTATTGCTCTTTGGAGCGATGAAAGCATCCAACAAAAGCTTTGTAAACCAAATATTGATTGCGTTCTGAAAACCGCATACACCAAAGCGTGTTCCATTTCAATTACCCCGGAAATAAGGTAAAATATATTTGCATTTTGGGCGGGAGTAGAAAGATCGGATCGATATCCGATTCGCCGAGACGCGTTTATGTGGCCTAATGTAAATGGAACAGTTTTAACAAATCAGATAGCTATCGGATCAGAGAGAACACATGAAGTGACCAGGTGTAAAAAGGCCCTTAGGCACCATATACTGTAAGGTTATATAAGAAGCGACAATGACAAAATGACAGCTAAAGGATGAAGATGCTCCTCCTCTGTGTGACAGCAGATAAATCTTCCACTAAAGCTACCAGTTTCTCACTCACGCCTACTTTTATGGGGTGCCAATACTTTTGTAGCAGCCTTTAAATTTATGTACATGTCATTGACAATTAAATTAAGTTTATTAAGTGGTTTAAATATGACGCTGGAATCTGTATATAAAATCAGACACGATCTTTAAACACAATTTTTTGTCACATTTTCAGGGCTAGCGCTTCGATTTCTAGGCCAATGCTACTAGGATAAATTGCATGATTAAATTTGTTTGCATCCAGTAAAAAAAGGTCAAACCTGATTTTCTGATATTCATACACATCCTACTAAATTTCCCAGAAGACCTTCTTCCTGTTTCCTTTTCCTTAAACATGACATTTCTATCTGGTGCCTCAAAGATGGAGTTGGGCTACCAGTTTGACCTCCTGAGATCCTTTGTCTCATTATTATATCATGTTTTGTGGTATTTACCTTGTGTTCTGTATAATAAACCCTTCCTGCTTGAAGCTTTCAGCTCTTTTTGCTTTTAGCTTCAGCTTGTTGCCTTTTCCTTTTAAAGAATCTATTTAAATGCTGCAGTGGAGGTAAACAAAAGAATTGGGGTGACCCTCATTTCGGTCTCTCATTTTCAAGTGTCAGGATGCTCTTGGAAATCACGCCTGTGCATAATGTGTTATAAAAACACACTCCTCTTGAGAAAGTGTCAGGAAACGCCGTTGCGAGTCACATCGCAGCTCCAATCACGGCAAGGAGAAAAGAGCTAGCTGGGATGAGAGAGAGAGCGCGACCCGATCCCCATTCGACTCGTCTCGAATTGACATGAATATGTAAATCAGGGCTGAGAAAATGAAATGCAAATAGACTGGTGCAACAGACAAGTGCATCTGATGGGAGGGTTTACGTTTTGTTTCGATGCGATGTGTGAATCTTAGGGATTCGTCTGGAATGTTAAACACTCACAGAGCCGCAGTAGCTTGTAAACGATTATGGATGTCTACGGCGATGAAAGAACGACCCGACGTGCTGCTGAAATGTCGAGTGTTGTGGCTGTAACATGAATGACAGATTTATATTAACTTGCTCATTTGAATATGTTTCTGTTCGTTTCTGTAGCAACAGATCAAAGGCAGTTGTCAATGGATTTGTTGCTTGGGCCGACAATTTTTTTATTTTTCTACTGTTTTGACTTTTGTTTCAGCTGTAACACAAATGACATGTTTATGTTAATGCTCTAATTTGAATATGTTAATGTTTCCATAGCAATAGCTCATTGTTGCTAGAAAAGTCCATCATCATTGGATTTGTTGATTGGGTTAAGGATATATTTTTGTTTGTTTGTTTGTTTGTGTGTTTGTTTGTTTCACTTTTGTTTCAGCTGTAACACAAATGAAAGGTTTATATTAATGCACTCGTTTGAATGATATCGTTTATATAGCAACAGATCACTGTTACTAGTGAAGTCCATCATCACATGATTTGTTGATTGGGTTGATGATTTTTCTTGTTAGTTTGTTTGTTTTTTACTTTCGTTTCAACTGTAACACAAATGACAGGTTTATATTAATGCTCTCTTTCGAATATGTTAATGTTTCCATAGCAACAGCTCATTGTTCATTGTTTGTGGATTGGGTTGATGATTTTCTTTTTATTTGATTTGTCTTTTTATGGCTGTTTTGTCTTTATAATGAATGACAGGTTTATGTTAATATGTTCATTCTAATATGTTTCTATAGTAACAGCTGATTGTTGCTGTAGAAGTCCATCGTCATTGGATTTGTACAGTAGATGATAGCACCTGTTTACACCTGATTTGGTGTAAATCATGATTTATGTGACAGTTGTTAACAAATTGCCTACTCTCTACTTTCTGTCTCTTGCTCTTGGTTCTTTTTTTTTTGACATTTTGAAGGAGTACTTACAACCTGGTTATGGTCCACCAGTGCAAAGTGTGAATACTTGTAATATTTCCCTGGTCTTAAGATTTTGTTCAGGAGTTTATTTATTTATTTATTTATTTTTAGATGCTAGTTTCAGCTGTAACACGAACGACAGGATTATGTTAATTTGCACACGCCATGTTCCTGTTCTTTCTATAGCAACGGCTCATTGTTACCATAGAAGTCCATTGTGAACTGATTTTGTACTGAACTTCACTTGGGTTGACGAGACACAAACTGATGGCACTGAAAAAAAAAAAAGCTTTCACACTGCACCAGTCATACCAAAGGTGTGAAAATAACCTCAGACTGTAAATAGGAAAAAAAACCTTTACTTTTTTTTTTTTTTTTGAGTCCATCTTGACAAATGATGACAATGTAGTTTGTTTAGAATTGTGTAGAAAATGAACAGACTGATTTACACTCAAACTCCTGTTTGGGCCACAAGAACCGTCACCTCCCTACAACCAAACGACTTCCTTTGTTTCTTGAACATATTCATCATTGCAGATGGATGAAACCGTGATTATTACGATGCATTCGGATCACAAAAACTATTCCAAATTCTTTGTAAAAAAAATAAATAAAATTATTAATCCAATATAATATCCTGAGTGCAAATCTTCTGGCTGTGTCGGTATAAATTACCTGCCAGGAAAATATTTCTTTTATTTTCTTTCAAGAAAATCTGTAAAGTCAAAGGCATGAAGCCTTTTGGCATTTCCGTCAATTTAATTAACGCGAGATTAGAAAAATCAACAGCGAGGTTATTAAAAACACGAGTGAATTATTTACATTTAATCACAGAGCTGACGCTTTTATCCAGCGCCACGAAAAAGAAGAGCTGACAGCTACGCCAGCGATAACGCACCGAAAAACAAATAAAAATCGAAAGCAAGCGGTCGAGCGAGAGGACGGATCATTTAATTTAAAAATATAATAAAGAAAAGATTTTAAAGATGTATACCGTGTACAAAAATGTTTTGCATGTTTGATAGATAAATAAAAAAGATTAGTTTATATTAAAAAAATAAATGGATTAAAATAAATATGTTTAGAAAATTTTAAAAGTAGAATAAATAAATAAATGAATGTGATTTAAGGACTGAATAAGCATATGGTATGTATATATATACGTGTATATATATATATATATATATATATATATATATATATATATATATATATATATATATATATATATATATACGTATATATAATTTATTTATTTATTTATTTATTTCAGGTTTTTGTAGCCCACAATTATCATGGTGTTGATTTGTGTTTCTGGTATCATATTTTATTAAAAAAAAAAAAACAACATTTACACTCAAGTCTTTACATGAGATGCACTGCATTCAAAAAATTCTGTAAAATATTATAGTTTCTTTTTCTTACAACCACCAGCTGGCATTTGAGAGCTTTTGAAAATGAAAAATCTGATCGCAATGCCTTCTGGGTAAATTTGCTCTCACTTCTGACATCTCCAGTCATGTTGACTTATCCCTCGAGCCTCGGAGTGCTTGTACCGCAAATGTCACTTAAGCTAATAAAGTATCAGTACAGGCCTTAAGATGGTGATGGGGATTCCCCACAAGAGTGAGAGAGTTAGAGAGAGAGAGAGAGAGAGAGAGAGAGAGAGAGAGAGAGAGAGAGAGGGGGCAAGAGGGAGTGTTAGAAGCAGTATTGGAACACAGCCCGGGATTGCTGTAGGACAACTCCATAGGGAGTTGAACTTGGGCAGTCAGCGTTATTCATATGTGACCTTCTCAAGCAGTGCAAGTGTTTTACACACTCACACACACACACACACACACACACACACACACACACACACACACATACGTGTCTTTACACAGCACAGAAAAACTGACATTGCAAAAGTTTAGCGTATGTTTCGCTAACAAATTTCCATTAGCTACGATTTCAATACACATATAGATTTTGAAAGAAAACTCGTTCCCAATTACACGCCGGTATCCTTCACTTCACCGCCACGCTGCTGGTCTCGCCGTCACCTCTGAATCTTCTGCAGCTTAACAGCTTGTTAGCTCTCAGGCCAAACGTCCGTGTGCTGCAAGCGGAGGTAATGAATGCCAACGTGAATAAGGTTGCATAGTAATTTTAATAAGACGTGTCGGGTTCTCGCTCGACTAACACTATTGCATCACACGTGCTCCTAACACCTACATACAGTGCTGAAGGTGTGGGAACATGAGATATAGCTGATGGAGTAAAAGTTACAACTTTCTTCACAGTTGCATCACTTGGTTCCACAGAATGAACTCGGAAAAGTTACATTACTGCTCATTATAGTGGACAAACTATATTCAACGTCTAAAAAGTCTAACGCTGCTAGGATTGAACGGTTGCATCGAGATGTTTGTCGTCGAAACGTGTATGAAACATCTGTTTCAGCTGCAATAACAATCACGAACAAGGTCAATTAAAATGAAAAAATGCACGAAACATTTCTATGCTTTCTTGTGAAAACAAAAGAACAGTGTTTTTTTAGGCTTGAAAGTACATACAGTTAATGATTTGTTCAGATATGTTCACCAATTTGTGTACGTGATCGATGAATCAGTGATCGCTGATTCAAACACTAATCACACACTGAAACACGGAAGAATCACAAAATCAAATTAAATCAAATCAGAAAAATGAATATCTGTCCTGACCAAATGATTCACTGATTCAAACACTAACCTGCTGAACAGTCAGAAGAAAAGTGAAGTCACTCCATAATGTCTGAAAAGATTCAGTGATTCAAACACCAAACCAAGCAATGTCAGTCATGACTGAATGATCAAACCCTGACCAGCTGAACCAAAGCATAATGATTCCTATTCATGCGCTGAATTAAATGTTGATCATCTGTGAAGGGGAAAGAATCTGAATCTCGGTCAGGACTGAAAGATTCATTGATTCAAACAATGACCAACACAGAAATGAATCAAACACAGACTTGCTGACCATAAGAAAAGGCAATCCCTGATTTGATTAAATGATTCACTGATTCAAACAATGACTCACTGACTAACATAGCAATGAATCAAACACAGACTTGCTGACCATAAGAAAAGGCAATCCCTGATTTGATTAAATGATTCACTGATTCAAACAATGACTCACTGACTAACATAGCAATGAATCAAACACAGACTTACTGACCATAAGAAAAGGCAATCCCTGATTTGATTAAATGATTCACTGATTCAAACAATGACTCACTGACTAACACAGACTTACTGACTATCTAAAAAGTCAATCCTTGTTTTGATTAAAAGATTCACTGATTATTTAAAGATTTACTGATTTAAACAATGCCTCATTGAACAAAACAGGCATGAATCAGAAGACTTGCTGTTAGAAGAGAAAAGTGAGTCTCTGTTTTGACTCAAATGTTCATTGATTCAGATACAGATTTACTGAACAACACAGGACTGAAACAATCCCTGAACCAAAAAAAGAGTGAATCTTGGGTATAATTAAACAATAACCCACTGGGCAACAGAGAACTAAATCAAGCACCGATCTCCAGAGAGACAATCCAGAATGGTTGTGTTTAAAATGATTCACTAATCTCAAAATCTGTTCGATATTAACACAGCAAGCTTACTTGCTGACGCTAGAGTCTTTTATTCTGTCACATGGGTATGACACCGGTGGTACAGTTATCAGAGTATGATTATTAGAGCACGACATTCCAGCCTTGTTGACATGAGAACCGAACCTACTTCGTTCACTTTCTGCATTAAACAGGTTCTCGTAGCCGCACCGAGCCGGCGAAAAACAAGTGAAAATTCACATTTGGCAAAGCCACTTTTGAGTTCTTTCCAAAGGCAGATAAAGGACGATCTTTACACTCCAAAGAGCAGCGCAATTGCCTTGAACCCTGTTCAGCTGGCACGCAGGATTCCTTCATTGCCAGCGCCGAGCCGTACATTCTCTAAAAGGTTCCGGCTGAATCCAGAGCTTGGTGCCTCCGAGGAAAATACTGGTCATGCGGTGTGAGTTGATTGTTTCGGGATTTACGCACGCTTCGGTCTGTCATGGTTTAATGACTGAATATAAAAGCCAGTGAGTTTTAATTGAAATTATTCAAATTACGATCTCGATTGCCAAAAACAGCTCCAAACATCAGTACCAGACATCCGCTGTGGTGTATTAGGATTCTGGACCTCAACCAAGTTATCAAAGTGAAATGTTCATGTGTATTAAATTAAAGATCTCCGGCAATGTTTGAAGGTGATAAGACAGATCGCGGCTTTGCATTATTCATTCCACTGTTCCGCATTACACTGGACACGGAACACACTCCGGCACACACTCTGACACACACTCTGACACGCAAGTTTTTTCGTGTGCCAGCAGCTTTTATCTAAATAACTTACCCATGACTCCAAATACAATCCAAGCAGCTGTTTTGCTCTCAAATAATATGAGTTTTGTTTTTTTGTTTAACGATATTGATATTGTTTCAGCACTTTCTGCACTAATCCCTACGGAAGCATTAACATGTCACGTGTTCGCATATTGTATGCAAAGCTTTTCTGTGATGAGTTTATTTATTTATTTATTTATTTATTTATTTATTTAGCATTCTTGTTTTCTCATTATCTCCTGACATGATGAATTTATTTTCTGAACATCTGGAGATAATGAAACTTCATTTTTTTTTCCCCCTCAAATAACAACATAATTAATATATTTTTGATGAAAAACATTTTCCCTCACAGGTAATACATTTTGCGGTGCAGTACTCAACTCACAGATGTGAACGTAAACCTATTTCACATTGATTATGCTTAGATTAATAAATAATAATACTATAAAGGAAGAAGAAGAAGAAGAAGAAGAAGAAGAAGAAGAAGACAAAGAAAGGCTAAATGAAAGGCATTCTTTCAGTACCTTTAAGATTCAATACAAATCAGATTCAAAAATAGCTGCAAGCAGCGATGTGCAGGGGTCCAAGCACCATTCCAAAGCAGTACTCCTAGTGTCATGACATACACATTTCTTTTCTTTGCCGAATCTCGACACCTTGTTACAGTACAATGATCAGGGTCTTGCTGACAGCTCAAAGATTTTTTTTCAAATATGCATGACTTCATAAAATTCTCACTTAATGCTATATGAAGCTTCACTTATAGACAAAAAAACCTTCATTGTCCTATGACACATATGCAAAAATGCAAGCAGAGCAAATGTTTTCAAATGTGAAAGAGAGCACAGACTAAAAATATCTAGCTGAAAAAGGATTACGTAGCTAATTTGCTTGAGAATCGAGAACCCAGAGTAAATTCAATAACAGCACAGTCACAGGGAGCCTCTTAAGCCATTAGGCCATAAAGGAATTCTGCTGAAATGAACATCTAAAACCTTTCTCCTCATGGACTGATGGGGTTTGATATGCAATGCTCTGTACATCTAATCATGTTAAATAATAATAATAATAATAATAATAATAATATTTGAATTTTAATTCCTAAATCATATGTAAGGAAGTGTTTCAAATAAAACATTTTATTGCATTTATTCATAATGACCAAAATTTCTAAAAAGAAATAAATGTGTATAAATGTGTCAAATGATGAGATGGAAAAGTTTTGTATAATTGTCTTTTGAACTATTATTATTATTATTATTATTATTATTATTATTATTATTATTATTATTATTATTATTATTAATAACAAGATTTCAGTTCCATTTTTGTTTACAAAAATTTAAGGGGGAGGATTACAGATTTGTTGATGCGTCACAATTTTCCAATTACTATTTTATTGTATTTATCACTCCACATGAATGTTTGCCTGTTGCTGATACATAAAATAATACAAAATTTAAAATTTCTGAAATGTCTCAGAGATTTTTGTTATAGATTCAAAAGTTTATGTTTGAGTTTGAATTCCAAAATTCTCGATTCCTGAAAGAATTCATTGAATTCATGAATCAGACTAGCGTCTATGACCACGTTCACACTGCAGGTAAAAGTGGCCCAAATCTGATTTTTTTAGGGTCAAGTGACCAGGTCAGACTTCTTCAGGAGTAGTGTGAACACTCAAATCTAGCCCAGATCCGATTTTTTCAAATCAGATTCAGACCACTTCCATATGTGGTCCTGAATCAGACCCAAATCTGATTTTTTCCAATGTGGCAGTGTGAACAACCAAGGCAGATTTGATGCGACTTTTACGTCAATCTACATCGACATTCATCACAATTATGCGCCGGCGAGTACGCACACAAACGTGACTATGCCTACAAAATGGATCAAATAATCAAAAGTTGCCCTCGACATCCGAACATTTTCAAAACACTGCGCCTCTGTGCTGCCATTACACAAACATTTAGAAAGAAAAGCGAAAATGCTTACTTCCTCCATAACTTTAGCACAACGCCGTGCTGCGTGTGACGTCATTGTTATTGTTTGTTTGCGCATGCGGGTCAGTTCGAAACAGCAAACAGTTCACACTGGTATCTGATATAGGCCACATTTTAAAAGGTAATGTGAACAGACAAACAAAAAAATCAGATCTGAGCAAAATATCCGAATTGAGCATTAAGACTTGCAGTGTGAACGTGGCCTATGACTCAGCTGCATGAGTGAATTTCCATGGGCTTGATTTTTTTTGCGCTAGATTGATTTTTTTTTTTTTTGTCTATTGAAATAATTCCAATAATATTCCAATAAATTACCAACCATCCCAAACTATAACACAAGAAATTATACCCACTAGCCTGAGAACTCCTTTTTTTCAGCCTGTGACTAAATATAACTAAAAATAGGTTGGAAATATGTCAATCTGGCAACTCTTAAACATATCCAACACCTGGTGAATAAACTAAACACATTATTACAAACATGGCAAAAGGGACAGTCACGAAATGAACGTGGCAAACATTTCCATATGAAAGCACCAAAGCTGTAATTAGATTAAAACAGCTCCAGCGTGTGTATGAAATGACAGAGACGTTTGATTAAACTGATGAATTTGTCGCTAATGAGACTTGTGTTTGCTGGTAACAATGTAAACAGCGACGTTAACGCCCATGTCCGTTTTCGACAGAGCTGAGCTTTTGTCTGTTTATTAAACACCGTTCATTAACTGGAGTAAGGGAAATGAAAATCTGAACACTTTAAACAAACAGCTTGGGTGTAACGTAATGTGTCACTGTTATTTATTTCCCATTATATATTTATATATATATATATATATAAAAAAAGAAATTTTGTTGATTAATTAAATCTGTCTTTCCAATTTTTAAACTGCTTACATGGAGCCCTTTTGTCTGATTAAATACAACTTCTTCCTTTTCCTATTACATTCTGTTTGTCTGGTTTTAGCTGCTTTGTGTAAAATTGCACAATATTTCATACAGAACTCACTACTAACCACAAAAGCGGATTAGTCCAAGGAAGCAATCTCGAAAAATACAAGTAATTTCCTGGAAAATCAATATAGTATTGTAATGGGGGACACGGTGGCTTAGTGGTTAGCACGTTCGCCTCACACCTTCAGGGTTGGGGGTTCGATTCCCGCCACCGCCTTGTGTGTGTGGAGTTTGCATGTTCTCCCCATGCCTCGGGGGTTTCCTCCGGGTACTCCGGTTTCCTCCCCCGGTCCAAAGACATGCATGGTAGGTTGATTGGCATCTCTGGAAAATTGTCCGTAGTGTGTGATTGCGTGAGTGAATGAGAGTGTGTGTGTGTGTGTGTGTGTGTGTGTGTGTGCCCTGCGATGGGTTGGCACTCCGTCCAGGGTGTATCCTGCCTTGATGCCCGATGACGCCTGAGATAGGCACAGGCTCCCTGTGACCCGAGGTAGTTCGGATAAGCGGTAGAAAATGAGTGAGTGAGAGAGCATTGTAATGGGTAGACGGTGTATGACTACAAATTGGGTGGACTACAAATCCCAGGAGTCAAGAGAGTATAAAAGGAAGTCAAACTTGGTGACTTCCTCTTTGTGTACCATGTGCTAAGAAAAGCTGTTTGGTGTTTTTCAAGGCTGTTATAGCAGATGAAAAGACCAATTAATTAATGAACAGTATAGCAGCCTAAAGCTGAATTATAACGGTAAAGGTTGTGATTCATGCATACAGTAATATAGGATTTGGTTTTAATCTTTTTATATTGTAATTTGTGTTTTTAATGTGTAATTCTTTTGTGTTTTTAAGGTTGTTGAATATGGTATATGGCAATCCATTTGTATTTTCTTTGTCTTTTTACAGATGATGCATGATTGCCGATTACTTTTATTGAAAGCATTGATGGCTTATTGGTTGCTTGAGAATGTTGAATTGGGTCTGGTATTTTGAAGTGGGAAAGTGATTTATTTTGGAGTGTGTGTTTCCTTTACCTTATATATGTGGTGTACTCTGTTAATGTTGGGGGGAGCAACTTGTTGTGGTTTGAGGTTATGATTTACTCTTGATGTGACGTGTGGATTAAACGGGTTTTTGTGGTTTGATTTGTCACTTGAATGTGCACTTATTTGCAAAGCAGCAACTACCATTAGATAGGATTGGGAACCCTGTTGTCTGTAATGGTTACAAGATGGTTCATTTTCTTTTTGTTTGTTTGATCTTTTTGCCGTTTTTGATTTCTTTGTGATGCTACTATTAAATGTTGTAAAATAAACCTTGTCATATTTGCAAAGAAACACGCTGTAGTGGTTACCCTTAATTTTAAGGTTCTCCTCATCCCCTTGTGGGATGATGGGGTTACAGTATGCTGTGATCACATTAGCATTAGTGAGAACACTAAATGAGTCCTGATGCATACAGATACTCTTAAAATCTGTGACGCACGGTGACGGTAGCATCACGTGGAGCTTTTTACTCTAACTCTGCTTTATTTTTATAATGGATTTATTTGTTTAAAGTAACCTTAAAGTAACCTTAAAATATTAAGTACCTTTTTAAAGGTATGTTGTAAGAAGAATCCACCCACATCCAAGCCCACAAATGTAATAAAAGAGAGATTAAAAATGTACACAAACACAGCCGAAGACAATAATTCAAAAGGCATGATTTAAATGCACTACTTTTTCAAAGCACTTGCTCTGACACACTAACACTTTCAGTCAGGATTTATTTGAATTTTTAAAAAATGGTTTAGTTCTTTGTATAAAAAAAGGGAGAAAAGAGGATGAACAAAAAGACAGAAGCTGCTTTAAAGGCAGAAATCACACTGTGAGGCAGCCTTGATCCACTTCAGAGTGAAGTCTTGTGAGAAAGTGATTTGACTCAGAATCAATTCACGCAGCGAGTGAATCATTCATACATATATATATAAAATCTCTGATCTTTTGTTTTACAGCTTTTTTGGTTTAAAAAAAAAAAAGAGCTTTAGAAAATGAGCCAAAGTACAGAGCTGTAGACCTGATGAAATGCAGTGAGTTCTGCAGATTTGGAGCCAATAAAAAATAAAACGATAGGTGTGACATGTTTTAGACTATTTATTTATATAATTATCTAATTAATTGTTAAGCATTTGTTTTTTCTGTCAAATGAATAAAGGAGTTTTCTGCAAAGACACATCCGGTCCTATTTTTTTTTTTGTACTTTTTTCTTGTGTAACATGCATCTAAACCAAACTCAGTAGCAAACAAATCAAAAGAATCAATTTTGCTCTGAGACGGAGTCAGTAAACAGTGTGAATCGTGGGGATTTTATTTTTGTAGAATTTTATCCATGAATTGTTTATCCTAACTTTAATCCAGTTTTTAATTATGTTGGCTAAGGTTGATAAGGGTGAGAGAACACTTTTTTTTGCAGTTTTGTGTGTTTTGTAATACAGCTCAGATTTTTCAGACAGTTCTTAGCTGTGTTTAAATTTCAGAATGGTTTTGTTTATTAAACGCGTCGTATTTCGTGTTCATTCGTGTTGTAGTTGTTGAACGTCTGAGAAAAATAGTTTCTGTTCTCAGTTCAGTTAAAAGCAGTTACATACCTTAATATAAAATAAGGTATACACATGAGGGTTTTAATAAAACAAGACAAAAA
The DNA here is from genome assembly GCF_030014155.1 of Tachysurus vachellii. Taxonomy (NCBI): domain Eukaryota; kingdom Metazoa; phylum Chordata; class Actinopteri; order Siluriformes; family Bagridae; genus Tachysurus; species Tachysurus vachellii. Next base: position 3,175,259 of record NC_083474.1, read on the forward strand.
GGTATAAAAAATAAAAATCTACTTGGTGGTCACAAGAACTCATTAGCCTTTAGCAACGTTAGCGCTGTAGCTTTGTGATACAAAGAAATTGATAAATGTGTTGAAACAGACTTTGCTTTTAAACGCATTCCTTTTAAACTCCGAACAGCAGGAAGTTTTTTTTTTTTGTTTTTTTTTGCGCCAAATGAGTCTGCAGATGGAGGGAGCAATTTGCCTAAGTGCAGTAAGGAATAAATCTCTTGTTCACAAGAACACAGAGAGGGTAAAAACAACATTAACTCTCAACATCCGTTCTGCTGTAGCTGAAGAGCGAGTTGATGAATTGCTCGTAAAAGTAAAAAAGCTTTTTTTTTTTTATGCGCTAGAGATGATCAGATTTGATCATTTTTAAAGATGATTTTTTTTGTTTCATTTGAAGTCATGCGTTCTTATGTACAAGGTGAGGTTTTAAAAATAAGCGATTCATTTATTTCCGGTTTATATTCCAGATTTAGCGTTGTTTTATTTTCTTATGCAATTTTTCACAATTGGTGTTTCACGTAAAACTTTCTCATATGTGCATGTATTCTTTATTTAGAACGATTTTTTTTAAATGATTCATTAACTGTGAATTGATTCATTAATTATTTATTCATTTTCAAATGATTTTTCTACATATCGTCGCTGTCGGGCAGAAACCTCGTATGTCCAAATTTGTTCAATTTCATATTTTTTCACATATCGATGTATAACGGTTTTGGAGATACGAGGATTCCGCCCGACAGCGACGATATGTTTCTATTTCAATATTTTTCATGTAGGACGATGTGTTTTTGTTTCTTTGTTTGTTTGTTTTTTAGTTTTTTATTTCCGCACGTGACCCATTTAGGACATTATTTTTACTTTATAGCTAATCTAACACATTTATTTTTGCATGCTAATTGTCTGAAGTGATTCATCCTCTTTGTGTGCATGTTATTTTCACATTTTTTTGTCTTCCTTTTTTTTCTTTCAGAGAATTATAGAATTTACTTATTTCTCATGATTCCTTCAAATATGGTTATTTGACTTCTGATGAATTTCAGAGCACAACACGGTAAATTACACCTTCGCATCTTTTTCCACACATGATTACATGTTATTCACATAATCACACATTCATCTAAAGGTAGTGTTGTGAAAGTGACTGAACCATTTCCTTCAATCAACAACACTGAGTCTGGCAGAACAATGGGGCTAGAACCCATCCTGCATATCAGCAACACTTTAATCACAGGCTGATCAATAGAGAAACAGAAGAAAATCAATAAAGGTAAAAGAAAAAAAAAGTGCAGTGCCTCTTGCAGACAAATCTATTCAGATGAAATATTCGAATGAGTGGTGTCTTTTAGGTCCAGCTTGTTTCTGCTGTATCTCTTTTAGCTTTATTGATCGTTCCTTCTTAAATGTTGCTGTTCCTGTCTCTATTTATTTCCTACTGGACCTTAGGAAATGACAGTGATGACAGCTAGTCTATTGGGATTGAGAGTCAAGAAAAAGTCTGACAGCTCGCTCTGTAAAGAGGTTGGAAACAGGAGACTGACACACACACACACACACATACACATATGGGCACACACAGGGCTTGGAGGGTTCACGGTCATGTTTGTCAAACAGTCAGCCGGAATGTGAAGGCACGGAAGGGCAAATGAGAGGTAATGAAAATGAACCGTGGCTGAATTACAGTGACTAAGCTTACCACCTGGTCATCACAGACGGGGTCTAAACCTTTTGTTTCTTTTCATTATTTTCAGTTGAAATGCTTGATGTGGCGAATGTTCTAAGCCACAACTCCTTCACTGGAACTGACACACATAGGCCTTTCCTTTACTGGAACTGACACACATAGGCCACACCTCCTTCACTGGAACTGACACACATAGGCCACACCTCCTTCATTGGTGCTGACACACACTGGCCACACCTAATTCACTAGGACAGACATATAGGCCACACCTAATTCACTAGGACAGACACATATAGGCCACACCTCCTTCACTGGAACTGACACACATAGGCCACACCTCCTTCACTGAAACTGACACACATAGGCCACACCTCCTTCACTGGAACTGACACATAGGCCACACCTTCTTCACTGGAACTGACACACATAGGCCACACCTCCTTCATTGGTGCTGACACACACTGGCCACACCTAATTCACTAGGACAGACATATAGGCCACACCTAATTTACTAGGACAGACACATATAGGCCACACCTCCTTCACTGGAACTGACACACATAGGCCACACCTCCTTCACTGGAACTGACACACATAGGCCACACCTCCTTCACTGGAACTGACACACATAGGCCACACTTCCTTTGCTGGAACTGACACAAATAGGCCACACCTACTTTGCTGGAACGGACACGCATAGGCCACACCTCCTTCACTGGTGCTGGCACACACTGGCCACACCTACTTCACTAGGACATACACATATTGGCCACACCTTCTTCAATGGATCTGGCACAAATAGGCCATACCTATTTTGCTGGAACTGACACCCATAGGCCACACTTACTTTGCTGGAACTGACACACACAGGCCATACCTTCTTCATTGGTACTTGCACACACTGGCCACACCTACCTCAATAGGCCACACCTCCTTCAGTGGAACTAACACACATAGGCGACACCTCCTTTATTGGTGCTGGCACACATTGGCCACACCTATTTCATTAGGACTGACACAAATAGGCCATACCTACTTTGCTGAAACTGACACATATAGGCCACACCTCCTTCACAGGAACTGACACATATAGGCCATACTTCGTTCACTGGAACTGACAAACATAGGCCACACCTCCTTCATTGGTGCTGGCATAGATTGGCCACACCTCCTTTACTGGAACTGACACACATAGACCACAGTTCCTTTACTGTTACTGGTAGTCACAAAGGCCACACCTCTTTTACTGGTACTGACAGACAGAGGCCACACCTCCTACATTGGTACATATTTCCACCCTCAATGCAAGTAAGTGTTACACCATATAAAAATTAGGTATGATTGTGCGCAACCTGATTATAGTGTTGGTTTCTTCAGACCATAACAGATTTTGCCACATGGTTTGCAGTGATTTAGTTTAGCCTGATGTTTTTAGGCTTAACCCGATGTTTTTTTTTGTGAGAAAGGGCTTATGTCTAGCCCACCTACCCCATAACCTTAGACATGTAAAGAATATGAGAGCTTTTTATCACATGCAGAGAGTAATCAGTACTTATCAGATATTCCCGCAGTTCCTATAATGTTGAAATTCTTTTATACACCTCTCCTGATAGAAACCTTTCAACAAGTGCGATACCCTGCGTGCTTTATTACAGTAGCTGTTTGCGGACCTTGGCTTCAGCAGTCGTATAAAACCTACAGAAAATCCTACAGAAACAGCTGATCTTTACTTGGGGTTTAATCAGTGTGATTTTACTGATGTATGATATTTATTCTTGAACATGAGCTTGAATGTAATTTGTAATAATAACAGGGTGTGCAAACTTATGCAACCCGGTTAATGTAACTTTTTAAATTTTCTTTTTTTTTTTTTTTTTTTTTTATAAAAAGCTTCTGAATGTTTTGCACTGACTTTTTCTACCTTGCAATTTTATAGTGAGTGTTGAAAAAGTTCTGGCATGATTTATCTTGGTTTAATTTTTTTAACTTCATAAAAACCTGCCATTTTAACAGAGTTGTGGAGACTTTTTATATCTCTCGTACCTCTCTAAACACTAGCGATGAGAAGAGCTGTGAGGGTGGTTTCAGATGTTACAGAGATGCATAGCAAACTTCCACAGAACTTGCTGTATTGTATGGAAATGCTGTAGAGCTGTAAATATTAATCAGTCCTTACAAAACTGCCACTAACCTACTACTAAAGAAGACCTTTTGATTGATATTCAGAGGCAAACTGCTAAAAAATAAACTAGAATTGAATAAATAGACTAGAATTGTCTCTACATTCTTACACACCATTTTTACCACCTGACTATTGATAACATGTCTGATCCAGTCTCAGACTAACATATGAACCAGTCTAATTCAATCTTAGGGCTAAAGAGAACTATATTAACTAGTCTGATCTAATCTCATGGCTAAAGAGAACTATATTAACTAGTCTGATCTAATCTCATGGCTAAAGAGAACTATATTAACCAGTATGATCTACTCTCAGGTTTGAAGTGAATGGTATTAACTGGTCTGATGCAATCTTAAGCTAAAGTGAAGGGTATTAATCCTTCTGGTCCAATTTCAGGCTAAAGAGAAATATGTAAACCAGTCTGATCCTATCTCGTGGCCAAAGAGAACGATATTAACTAGTCTGATCCAACATCAGAGCTTAAAAGAAACATTTTAACCAGTCTGTTTCAATCTCAGGTTTAAAGAGAACTATATTAACTCGTCTGATCCAATCTCAGGGCTAAAGAGAAAAATATTAAGCAGTCTGATTCAATCTCAGGTTTAAAGAGAATTATATTAACCAGTCTGATCCAATCTCAGGGCTAAAGAGTACTATATTAACTAGTCTGATCCAATCTCAGAGCTAAAGAGAAAAATATTAAGCAGTCTGATTCAATCTCAGGTTTAAAGAGAATTATATTAACCAGTCTGATCCAATCTCAGGGCTAAAGAGTACTATATTAACTAGTCTGATCTAATCTCAGGGCTAAAGAGTACTATATTAACTAGTCTGATCCAATCTCAGGGCTAAAGAGAAATATATTAAGCAGTCTGATTCAATCTCAGGTTTAAAGAGAATTATATTAACCAGTCTGATCTAATCTCAGGGCTAAAGAGAAATATATTAAGCAGTCTGATTCAATCTCAGTTTGAAAGAGAATTGTATTAACTGGTCTAATCCAATCTCAGGCTAAAGACAAATATAATAACCAGTGTGATCCAATCTCAGTTTGAAGAGAACTATATTAACCGGCATGTTCCAATCTCAAGATAAGAAGAACAATATTAAACATTTTTACCCGATCTCACAGCTTCCAATACGATTTGGTCCCAATTTAAAGATAACTCTACATCTTAATCTAATCTAATCTAATCTAATCTTATTTAATCTCAGTCTTAATAAGACTGTGTGAACCAGTGTGTTCCAGTCCATGTTTAAAGAAAACAGCCTGATCCACTTTCACAATAAATGCTAACCAGTCTGATCTAGTTTCAGTATTAAGCAATTTGTATCGTCTGATTTAATTTAAAATAAATGTTTTGACAAGTGTGCTCCCGTTTTGGTATAATCTGTACCATAAGCAATCTTTGTTTTCTGTTTTATAACTGCTACATATAGACTCCTCACATCTATTCAAGTGGTCTGATCGCCCACCCACCTAGCTCTGAAGTTTCTCAGCACTCGCTGCTGCTTTGCTTTCACACATTATGGAAGCACCACAGGAAACCCACTGCAGTGAGAGCCAAGAACATGGGGACACACACATATACACAAACACAAACACTTCTCATTCTTTGGTATTAGAGTGAAGACAGAAATGGCTCAAGTGTTTAGCTAGCACATGATGGCCTAGTTATATTATACACAGAATTATAGATTTCTCCCAGCCAGCAGGTTATATAAAGGAACAGATTTAAACAACCACATATTTATCATCCAGTATACAGGAATGAACCTGCTGGTACAATGATGAGAAGTACTGATTTGGGAATATCTTGAGCAAGATACATAAAATGGAAAACTAGAAGGAGCTACCTAAACATTCTCTCTCTGATTTGAGAGCACTACTTGAAGCTGTGCTAGTAAATGCATTGAAGATCCTACATAATGACTCGGCTTCCCCAAAGGAACTCTGGGACTATCAGGAATTCATTTGCAAATGTGGTGTATACTACTCAACCACTTCATTTTAAGGCTAATTAAACTTTATCTTTAATGGAATCTTGTGCATAGCATTGCTCGTGCATTTTCCCACTTGGTCGTACTTAGCGTTGCAGCACAGTGATCAAAGTTAAAATATTGCTATGGAATCTATAATTTTTACTTTTATTTGACTGGCTGTAACTGTGCCAAGAATTGCTCACCAAAGGGGCCACCCTGGATAGAATCTTTTAGCAAAGGATGGATACCATGTCTGCAGTCCTAAATTTATCCTTTACCTTAAGGCAGGCACTAAATTCCAGGGTTTTCGTTACCACGACGTAAAGTTGGGCGTGTTTCCGGAGGCATGGAAAAACGCCTTCTTTCAAAAAAAAACATCATACTACGAAGGACAAAACAGTCATATAGGTAGATTTATTTTAGAAAACAAATAAACAACCAAGGGGGCACAGTGGCTTAGTGGTTAGCACGTTCGCTTCACACCTCCAGGGTTGGGGGTTCGATTCCCGCCTCCACCTTGTGTGTGTGGAGTTTGCATGTTCTCCCCGTGCCTCGGGGGATTCCTCCGGGTACTCTGGTTTCCTCCCCCGGTCCAAAGACATGCATGGTAGGTTGATTGGCATCTCTGGAAAATTGTCTGTAGTGTGTGATTGCGTGAGTGAATGAGAGTGTGTGCCCTGCGATGGGTTGGCACTCCGTCCAGGGTGTATCCTGCCTTGATGCCCGATGACGCCTGAGATAGGCACAGGCTCCCCGTGACCCGAGGTAGTTCGGATAAGCGGTAGAAGATGAATGAATGAATGAATAAACAACCAAAAACTACGGTTATGGTTAGGGTTAGGGTAAGGGTTAGGGTTAGATTATCAAATAGGCCACGCCTACCTGATGACGCAATATCTGTTACGCTGTACTGAAATCCCTGGAGATAAGTGCCTGCCTTTACCTTAACAAGACACTTTTTAGAAGAAGCCTTTATTAGTCTTTACTTGTCATATACAGTGCAGTGAAATCCTTCTCTTTGCAAAAACATGGGAAAGCTGGGGTCAGACAAGGGTAAAGGGCCCAACAGTGACAGCTAGTGTTAGACTCACTGACCTTCTTATTAACAACCTAGCCTTAACCATTTGAGCAACTACTGACCCTACCTACCTGGACATACGTCAGAATTAAACATGAAAATATGGCACCACAGAACTTCTCCTATACTACAAGACTTACAGATGCATCATGGAAACAGGGTGTATAGTGTGTTTCAAGTCAAATGTACTGTACATGCAGTCCAGTACATATATTGAGGCCTCACCTCTGCAGTATTCTGAGACTATTTTTAATCTTCATACTTGTTCTGTCTTGGCTGAGGAAAACCTATCAAACACATCACATGAGGTGCCAGCAATGGAAGTGATGGATGTGGAGAGGAAATTGCATTACTTAATATGGATGAGGAACTTGTATCCCACTGAAATGCTTTCTGGGCAAATTCTGGTCAAGAAGCCAAGTCGTTTTGACAATGCCTCCCACTTCAGACGGCTTGTCCAACAAGCTTCCCTTGGGCCAATAAAGTATCAAAACGTCATCTAAGATGGTGCCCAGGATTCCCCAAAGTGGATGAGCTAAGGCAAGGCAAGTCTTACAGTTCCACAGATATTTTGTCTCTTTCTTTTTTCGGTCTGCCTTCCACCCTCCCTTCCTCCTTTTCATTCTCTCTTGAATCTCACGCCTGGCTTGATAGTGATGAATTGAGCCTGCGGAGCTACTTAACAGGCTCGGTGGCAGCCAGCCTTCTCTGTAGAGAAATGAATAGTGGACATATATAACACAATCTTGCCCTGCCTCAGCCAATTCGTTTAACAAATGAGCATTGTGTTGTAATGTAATCTATGGGGAGATTTATAATTAGCGGAGATGAAAGGAAAGAGAGACAGAATGTCATCATGAGTAGTTTCTGATAATAAATAAATACATTTATTAATTAATTAATCTGACTGCTGGACTTGACTGATTGCTTGCTTGATTGATTAATTGATTGATTGATAGATTGCAGTGGATCAATCAACGGATTCCAACATTTTAAATATTTTATTTGACGTGTTACTTGGATACAGTAGAGAGGCTAAAAGCAACCTATCTGCTCTACTATTCGTATTTTATGACTGGTTATGCAAAAGCACTATGAGTAAACCTATCAACAAAGAAAGAGAAAGGACGCTGATCATGCAGACCACTGAGAGCTGAGATGGGAAACCCTAGACGGCTCTGTTTGTGTATACCAGTTTTTTATCCTGACACTACAGTGCAAGAGAGACCCCTACTAGCAATTGCCGATACTGCACATAAAATATGAGCACACAGAGAAGAAAAGGACGGGAACAAGTGAACAGTGACCCTAGATAACTCCATTCATTTTCCAAATCATTGTCTATGTTCCTTACATATATGGTATTTGTCCTTTTTATAAATCCTGTCTTAGCTCCTCTGAATGATGAGGCCGCAAAACCAAACAGAATTAATGACTGCAGAATACGATCAAGCACAATTCAATGAACATGAATGATCAAAACCAGGACATCTCATTAAAACCTTAGATACATAGAACATAGGTTAATGCTGTAAAGATAGTAGCATTAGGACAAACAGCATGTACCAAAATGTTGTATTTGCTTTATTTTATACTCTGTATGCATTTCAGGTTTGGAAATCTAGTGTCGATAGTGGAAATGGACCCTGGAGCTGATCTCAGCTTCTAATTAGGGCTTTAAGGACTGACTAACTTCGACAAGGACATTCGGATTAGCATTGGGTTTGCTAATTGGTGCTTGAAACTAGGGGAAAAAGAACCCTACCACGTTTCAGTGTCACAAATGCGGCTTGACACTGATTAACAATGCTAATACGTAAAAACTGCCAATGAGTGGTTATGATGAAACCTTGCAGTAATACTGTCTCTAGTTCACAATCGCCAAGGAATGCACATGATAGGAATTCATGTCAGCACTGAGTGAAACGTGAATGAGTCACTCTCAGTGTACTGTAGCAACGATGTTCCAGCTGAAAGGGATTAAAAGTTGCAGGAGGACTGACCACTGAAATTCCAAATTTCCAAAGCTAAATCCAGATTCCAAAGCCAATCCATTACACCAAAAAGAAAGCTTTAAATTAATCCAAATGTGCAAAAGCTCAAAACGATTTGGAATTCAACTTGTTGGATTTGAAGATCTAGTGGGCTAGAACCTTTTTTTACTTGGCATTTTAACACCAGCCAGATGTTTGAGGAGATAAAGAATGCTGGAGGTTTGAAACAAGCTGTTGTGTAAAAAAACGTAACTGGAACGCTTCCAACATTAATTCTTTCAAATTTATCCAAACCACAGTTAGACCTCTTCATCCAGCTTAATGCCTCATGCCAGCTAAAACGCATGACGCCAAGACCTTCTGAGAACATCTAAACTCAGAACATTTGAACACTTCTTCAAATATGACGGACATCATTTGCGTTATAAACACACATTAAAGATGCGTGACATGGTGCACATAACATCCATGAGGTTTCTCATGTTAGAGATGGAAAGCCAGAAAGTCAAAGCCAGAAGTGTTCTGCAGTGTTCCCGAAAGTTGTCACACATGTTGCACCAAACCTACATAATCTGTGGAAGATAATTCTTTTATATAAACTAGAAGCTTATATATTGTACCAGCAAGTGGCTTGACTTGAGCAGTCCATCTGTCTATATATCTCTCCACTCCCTCTACCTCCTCCACATCCCACCCACATGGGGGTCTTCACCTATTCAGTAAATGACATCAGGAGGTTTTATATAAATCTCTGACACTAGGCAGGATAACTATGATTTACTGGGAACTAGTCCATCACCTTGTATTATATATATATATATATTAAAATTGATCATATATATATATATAATAATGGAAATAATAATAATTGAGCATGAGCTAGAAAATTTCTGCAATATACAGTTCTTGTAGGGCGATTATGTACATATCAAGATTTTCTCCAGTCAACTATTCTATCAAAACAGGAGTTGACACTCACTCACTCACTCACTCAGATGATGAAGACATCCGGCTTTTATTACCTACCTTGAAATGCGAGAAGCGCGAAAAACGCCAGGATCCAAACTGCGGGTATCCAAATGCAACTCATCTTTGTACTGAACCGAACCGAACCGAGTTAAAGGTTTCCGACAATGCGCCCGAAATCTGCCTGATTCCTCTTTTTCTACTCGCGTCGTCCTCCTCTTCTCTCTGCTCTGTTCTTCAGTCTCTGACTGCGCTGCGCTGCGCTGCGCTGTGCCCGACGCGGAGAGGAAAAAGTGCAAATGCGCTTCGGGAAAGGGGAGGAGGAGGAGAGGGAGGTGTGTGTGTGTGTGTGTGTGTGTGTGTGTGTGTGTGTTAGGAGGATGCGCGCTCCCGCTGCTCGTGAACGGCGCGGTGATGGATAGTACTTGAAGATGATGCTCACGCACCGCACCGCAAACACTTGCACAGATGCCCTGGATTTGTAAAGCAATAATAATAATAATAATAATAATAATAATAATAATAATAGAAAAAATACAGCCTTCATTTTTCACATATGCTATACATTACAGAACAGCAAAATTCTTCTTCCCAGTTTCTCACATACAGTGACCTTAGAGCTGAAAGGTCAGAAAGTTAAGGACCTTAGAACAGAGCACAAGACAGGCAGCTCGAACCTTCAACCTTCTGATCAGTAACAAGAGCCCTAACAATGCACCGAGCCACCATTGGCTGACAAACTGGCTTGGGAACAGATTAAACCCATGACCTTGTTGGTTATTAGTGCCATAAAACAAACCAAACTGAAATAAATATCCTAATCATTATCTTAAAGTTGGCCAGAAAGAAAAAAAACATAGCTTAAAAGCTGACATGTCTGAAGCAAATTAGTAATCATCATCATCATCATCATTATAAAGCTTACCAAAGGCACCTTAAAAACCAAAAGAAAAAGAAAATGGAGCACATATAGACTGATATTCCTTCCAAGAGGAATTCCTACTTCCTGCCCAGTGTTCCTGGGGCAAACTCTGGCTCAGCTCTGAGACTGAGAAGTAAGAAAGTGCTTACTAAAGATGTACAAATAATGAACACCATGAATGAATGAATGAATGAATGAATGAATATATTGAGTGTGAGTGTGTGTTGTCTTTGATCAGTCTCTGACTCAGATCCACACAACATTCCACTTTCAACCATCCCTTAAAATAGACACTCATTATGATCTAAATGAATGCTCTGAACAGAATTATTTTGGGTCAAGGTCACTTATATGCTCTTTTGGAAAGAAAATATCTGCCAGTATAATGAACATCTCAAACCCTTTGAATAAAGGTATGTAATAGAAATAAATCTAGTTCAGATGCTATTATGTACAAAACACAGCCCTCTCTCACTCTCTCACTCTTTTAATATTCATACTCATTATATGTGGTATCATTTATGTGAGTGATCAGTTGTTCAATATGTCTTACATCTTTTCCCATTTGCTCAGTCTCAGGTTACACAAGTTCACAACTCCAAGCTTGAATGTTATAAACCCATTACTGCTCATGATAAACCAATAATGCCAGTGTGAAATATCTATCCACTAGCAGCTAATTGCCAAAAACAGCTATATACACAGTGATTAAGATTTCAGTCTCGCTGACTCTCAGGCCTTTTAATATTTGTGTGTGCTAATGAGTTCCTTTAGCTCGCAGGGAAATGTAGAACCTTCAGGCACTGCATCAAAATTAGTTAGTGTTTAATGAATTGTCCGAGACAGAACTTGATTTATTTGGCTAATAATCTCTGAAAAGCCTGCTAAGAAGCATCTTGAGTCTTGGGGTGTTCAAACCCAAAGAGGTGCCTGAAGCTGGTGTTCTTCTTCAGTAATATTCCCTGCTGTTGATGACATCCTACTCAGTTCAGTTCAAATGCAGAGAACTTGGACGGGTGTTTAGATGGTTCAAAGACATGTATTCTGTTTGAGCAATAGACTAAAGTGGATTTTTGCCTTCTAACTAGCAGACTAATAGACGTTGAAGGATCTCAAAAGGCAGAACCAGACGTCATTTGTTCTTCTCTTATTAAGTTCTTGGCATGGCATTTGGGAATCAGTGTCCTCTTGTAGTGAATTAGATAAGAAGCAAGTCATTCAAGTGTTAATTAATGTCAGGACAAGGGCATAGTACTTGCAAATCCTGTTTAACTCGTTGGCTTTAATTCATCGATATATCACCGGGGAATGTTCCTATCCTTGCATCTGATAGCATGTTCATCTGATCTGAGATTGACTTAGATGTGATTGTATCTGCACTGTTAGACGGTATCTCCAGACTAATGATATTGTCCAATGGCCTTTTGAAGCTACAGATATTATAGTTTTATTAGGTGGTGCAGGCTTTGTAGAGTCTGTTGAAGGCCGGTTGCCAGGCTTTGCATTACTTTAAGTTGCTGCAACATCTGTTAGGTGAAGTGGGAGCTCTGACATCTGTTGGTTGAGGTCCTGAAATTGGATTGGGTTTCATAGACATTATAGACTGGGTCACCGTGAGCTAGGTCACTGCAGAGTTACTCTTAACATCCAGGAGATTTCTTCTTTTCATTTAAGAGCAGGTCACGTACAGTACTTGTATTCCTTTATTCCAGAACAATTTCTTCAACCGCTACACATTTCTATTAATTGTCATGTGTAACATTCAGTGTAATGGAACTGTGAAATGAGTTTGATATTGAAGTTAATAAAACAAAAGGCTAAATAAGAGTTTTTTCTAAGCACTGAAACTGGAGACTCCTTCCCTACATGTTAAATAAACGTGTCTTTATGGAAAATAATATCGACATATCAACCATGACATGCATTTTCTATCCGTTTATGTTAAGCTTCTGAAATGCCTGTGAATGAGTGGTTATATAGAAACAGCTACCTGCTGTTGGAAGTTAACACACCAAAGTTGAAGGGATTTACACTAATAACCTAGTCTTCAGCAAATATCACCAAGTCTCCATAATAGTTACATTATTTGAGCTATTCCTCGATTTTGCTAGGTATTAGAATTTTTTTTTTTTTTTGTAATCTGACAGGATATTAAAAGCTTTCTGCAATCTGACAGAGTAAAGAAGGAAATGAAAATGTGAAGAATTGTTCAATATTCATAGCCATGTTCGTATGTGCTCTTCTAATTCAAAACTTAAAGTAAGGCCTTTAAAGTCAGAAAAATTAATATCTGAATAACATTTTAATAATTCTGACAATATTTTAGAGATATTCTAGAACTAATTGGTGAATTTCATGTATTCCAGAGTTTTGTAGGTGCTCAGTGGTTGTGTTGAATGAATGAAATGAATGAATGAATGAATGAATGAATGAATGAAACCTTTATTGCCCCGAAGGGAATTTGTTTTGCACTCAAGGAAGCCACATTAACATCCAACAACATTACAAACATAGAAGACACAAAAAAACAAAACATAAACAACACAAACACAGCAATGATAGTGACATACAATAATCAGTCCAATATCTAAAAATGAATCGATAGCTAATTAAAAAATTTCTTTAAAAATTCTATGTGACTGTGTCTGATCTGTTCAGTAACTGAATGCTCCTCGGTACAAATGATGTAATGGCATGTTTAGTTTTTGTTGGTGGCATTCGAAATCTACATCCAGATGGGAGTAAGGAGAACTCTAGGAAAAGTGGGTGGAATGGATCATCCAGTATCCTCAATGCCAGATTGAGGGTATACTGATCTGTAAGATTGGAGATGCTTTTGACATCGGATCAAGTAATTTTTCTGCCCATTTTAGTCACCTTATCCAGCATATTCCTGTTCTGGACAGAAAGACCTGTGCAGACCAGCTGTGTGGAATATTGCTGTACATGTTTGACCTGAGCCTGAAGCTGGGGAAGGTGCCACAGCTATGGAAAACATCCTGCATGGTGCCTGTACCACATGCCCAAAAGACTTTGGGGACTACCGACCAGTAGCACTGACCTCACATCTGATGAAGACATTGGAGGGGCTGGTGCTCACTCATCTCCGACCTCTGGTGAGCTAATCAATGGATCTACTTCAGTTTGTCTACCAACCTGGCATTGGAGTGGAAGACGCTGTCATCTTCCTCCTAAATCGGGCTATTTCGCACCTGGAAAAGCCTGGGAGCACAGTGAGAGTCATGTTTTTTGACTTTTCTAGTGCTTTTAACACCATCCAACCCGTGCTCCTGAGGGATAAGATGGTGTACATTGGAGTGGACCATCATCTGTCTGCCTGGATATTGGACTACCTCACAGACCGACCACAGTATGTGAGGACTCGTGACTGTGAGTCTGACATGGTTGTCTGCAACATAGGAGCCCCACAGGGAACGGTTCTGGCCCCGTACCTCTTCACCGTCTACACTGCAGACTTCATGTTCGGCTCAGGAACCTTTCACCTGCCGAAGTTCTCTGATGACTCTGCCAAAGTTGGTCTGATCACAGATGATGATGATGATGACATGGAGTACAGAGGACTGATCCAGAACTTTGTGGACTGGTGCCAACGGAGCTGCCTCCAGTTAAATGCGGGTAAAACCAAAGAACTGGTGGTGGATTTCCGTAGGCACAAACAAACTTCATTACCCCCAGTGATCATTCAGGGAAAGGACATCGTGAGAGTGGACTCTTACAAATACCTGGGTGTTCATCTGAATAGTAAACTGGTCTGGATAGACAATACTGAGGCAATCTATAATAAAGGGCAGAGCAGACTCTTTCTGCTGAGGAGACTAAGGTCTTTATGAGTGCAGGGAGAGCTACTGAAGACCTTTTTGACTCTGTGGTGGCCTCAGCCATATTCTATGGTGTGGTGTGCTGGTGCAGCAGCATCTCTACTGCAGAGAGGAAGAGACTGGACAAGCTGATCAGGAAGGCCAGCTCAGTCCCGGGGATTCCTCTGGACACTGTACAGGAGGTGGGAGAAAGGAGGATGGTAGCAAAACTATTAGCTAGAGAACAACTCTCACCCCCTGTATGAAACAGTTTCATCTCTGAGCAGCGATACAGATGCTCTTTTCTCCCTGCTGCTATTAGACTGTAGAATCAAAGCTACTTCCAGTGAACCAGTCACCATTATTACACACTGGATTACTGTTTAACTGCAATAATAACAATAACAAAGTATTTTTAAACAACACGTGTAATAACAGAATTAAAAAAATAACACGCAATATTACCTGTGTGCACTATGTCTGTTAGCGTAACTACTTACTCGTGGTCTCTTTTTTCTTCTTTGTATTTATACATTGTGTTGTGTATATACTGTATATTTTACTGTATATACTGTATTTTTTATGTCATTATTTTTTTTATATATATATATATATATATATATATATATATATATATATATATATATATATTTGCATTTCTTTCTCTTTGCTGCTGTAACAGAGAAATTTTCCAATTGTTGGACGAATAAAGGTAAATCTTATCTTATTATTATGATTATATAGTTTATATAGTTTATATATAGTTTTATAGTTTATATTAAAGACATTTTAGACTCTCCTGGTTATTGGAGATGTTACAAGGTCTCACTGGATATTGGAGATGTTATAGAATCTTTTTGGGATTTAAAGATGTCACAGAGTCTGTTTAGGATTTGAGGATGTCACAGAGTCTGTATGGGGATTGCAGATGTCACAGAGTCTGGATTGGGTATTAAGGATGTCACAAAGTCTGGCTGGGTATTGAGGATGTAATAGAGTCTGTTTGGATATTGAGGATGTCACAGAGTCTGGATTGGGTATTAAGAATGTCACAAATTCTGGCTGGGTATTGAGAATGTCATAGAGTCTAGCTGGGTATAGAGGATGTCACAGAGTCTAGCTGGGTATTGAGGATGTCATAGAGTCTAGCTGGGTATAGAGGATGTCACAGAGTCTAGCTGGGTATTGAGGATGTCATAGAGTCTAGCTGGGTATTGAGGATGTCATGGAGTCCATTTGGATATTGAGGATGTCACAGAGTCTGGATTGGTTATTGAGGATATCACAGCTTGCTTGGGTATTGGGAATGTCAAAGAGTTTGTCTGGGTATTGCAGATGTCACCGAGTCTGACCTGGTATTTAAGATGTCACAGATTCTGTCTGGCTACTGAGGCTGACACAGAGTCTGGATTGGGTATTGAGTATGTCACAGAATCCATTTGGATATTAAGAATATCACAGAGTCTGTTTGGGTATTGAGGATGTCATAGTGTCTGCCTGGGAATTGGAGATGTCACAGAGTCTGGGTGAGTATTGAGGATGTCACAGAGTCTGGATTGGGTATTGAGGATGTAACAGAGTCTGATTGGATATTGAGGATGTCACAGTGTCTGTCTGGGAATTGGAGATGTCACTGAGTCTGACTGAGCATTGAGGAGGTCACAGAGTCTGACTGGGTATTGAGGAGGTCACAGTATCTGACCTGGTATTGAGGAGGTCACAGAGTCTGACGGTATTGGAGATGTCACTGAGCCTGACTGAGCATTGAGGAGGTCACAGAGTCTGACTGGGTATTGAGGATGTCACAGAGTCTGACTGGGTATTGAGGATGTCACAGAGTCTGACTGGGTATTGAGGATGTCACAGAGTCTGACTGGGTATTGAGGATGTCACAGAGTCTGACTGAGCATTGAGGAGGTCACAGAGTCTGACTGGGTATTGAGTATGTCACAGAGTCTGGCTGGGTATTGAGGATGTAATAGAGTCTGTTTGGATATTGAGGATGTCACAGAGTCTGGATTGGGTATTAAGAATGTCACAAATTCTGGCTGGGTATTGAGAATGTCATAGAGTCTAGCTGGGTATAGAGGATGTCATAGAGTCTAGCTGGGTATTGAGGATGTCATGGAGTCCATTTGGATATTGAGGATGTCACAGAGTCTGGATTGGTTATTGAGGATATCACAGTTTTCTTGGGTATTGGGAATGTCAAATAGCCTGTCTGGGTATTGCAGATGTCACCGAGTCTGACCTGGTATTTAAGATGTCACAGATTCTGTCTGGCTACTGAGGCTGACACAGAGTCTGGATTGGGTATTGAGTATGCCACAGAATCCATTTGGATATTAAGAATATCACAGAGTCTGTTTGGGTATTGAGGATGTCATAGTGTCTGTCTGGGTGAGTATTGAGGATGTCACAGAGTCTGACTGAGTACTCGGGATGTCACAGGGTCTGGATTGGGTATTGAGGATATCACACAGCCTAGATTGGGTATTGAGGATGTCACATAATCCGTTCAGGTATTGAGGATGTCAAAGAGTCTGTTTGGGTATTGAGGATGTCACTGTGTCTGTCTGAGTAGTGGAGATGTCACAGAGACTGACTGAGTATTTATGATGTCACAGGGTCTGGATTGGGTATTGAGGATGTAACAGAGTCTGATTGGATATTGAGGATGTCACAGTGTCTGTCTGGGAATTGGAGATGTCACTGAGTCTGACTGAGCATTGAGGAGGTCACAGAGTCTGACTGGGTATTGAGGAGGTCACAGTATCTGACCTGGTATTGAGGAGGTCACAGAATCTGACTGGGTATTGGAGATGTCATTGAGTCTGACTGAGCATTGAGGAGGTCACAGAGTCTGACTGGGTATTGAGGAGGTCACAGTATCTGACCTGGTATTGAGGAGGTCACAGAATCTGACTGGGTATTGGAGATGTCATTGAGTCTGACTGAGCATTGAGGAGGTCACAGAGTCTGACTGGGTATTGAGGAGGTCACAGTATCTGACCTGGTATTGAGGAGGTCACAGAATCTGACTGGGTATTGGAGATGTCATTGAGTCTGACTGAGCATTGAGGAGGTCACAGAGTCTGACTGGGTATTGAGGAGGTCACAGTATCTGACCTGGTATTGAGGATGTCACAGTATCTGATCTGGCATTGAGGATGTCACAAAGACTAGCTGAGTATTGAGGATGTCAGGTATTGGAGATATTCTAGAGTCTAACAGGGAGTCTAGTCTCTGGAATTGAAAGAACTACTGGTTCTGTCTGGAGTCTGAAGTCTGTCTGGATATTCAGAAATCTAGAAATAGCCAGTGGTCTAAATGGTAGTTGGGTGTATTCTGGAAGTATTAGGAAATGTCTGGCTGAGTTTTTTTGGATAACCTGCTACTCTCTTCACCAACTCCAGCTGCTATAACATCTGCTTTGTTGCTCTATGATCAAGAGAATCTGCTGAACAGTTTAGTCTCTCCATCTGTATGCCAGAATTCCCTCTGTAATCAAATTCATGAGGCCCTCAACATGTGCTTGATTTACATCTCGACAAAAAGTTGTGTCATAGAACCGAGTGACAAACAGCTGCTAAAATCCTTCACCTATAACTACGTGTCTCTTGTATTTAGAGAGAAGCAGCCAGTGACTAAATCCTACATTAAATTTATGTAGGCCTTT
The DNA here is from genome assembly GCF_030014155.1 of Tachysurus vachellii. Taxonomy (NCBI): domain Eukaryota; kingdom Metazoa; phylum Chordata; class Actinopteri; order Siluriformes; family Bagridae; genus Tachysurus; species Tachysurus vachellii. The sequence continues at coordinate 3,193,586 of NC_083474.1, forward strand.
TCTTGCCTTAAAGGCAGGGACCACGTAATTTGAGTATAATACCAGAATTATTCTTTTTAGCTTGGAGTAAAGTTCTCCTTTTTTTTTTTTTAAATTTTTTTTTTTTTTTATATCAAGGTCTGTGTGCAACATGCCTTTGATTGCTCATAATAGTGATGTACAGTAATAGACATCTGGCTTTCAGTGTTATTACACTTATTATAATTAATTCTCATAATTACATTGAAATGTTTGGTTTACCCTGGAAAGGTCTTCTGTAGTTGCTGATATATAAATAATATATTCACAAATAATAACTGTCATATTAATAAGCTGGTGTTTAGCAGATAACGGCCTTGCCTTCATGTTTATACCGAAATGGCCATTTGAAATACACAATACAGGTTCCAGACAAAATGTAGAAAATAATAATTGTCTAGGAGACAGATGGCAAGTGAAAGGATGCCTCAAACATGCTTGTTTTCTATAACTGCAGATCTGACGGTGATGGAAGGAGTCTCCAGTCTTGGCGCTTTGTAACAGTCAACGGTGTGACGTTAAGGTTTCAGAGGCAATGATGCACTCAAGACTGTCTACTTATTTATTTATTAGTGAACACAGTTTAATTTTTCGCAAATCCTATTCCGGTTTACTTTGCTTTGTTTTTGTTTGACCTTTCATTTATCCAAGCAAGCCACTTAGATCAATTCTTATTTACAAAAGGTACGCTAGATTAATCTATATGCACCATGACTAATTAATTGAATTGTATAATAATATCATGTCCATTAATGCAATCACCACAACACAGTTTTAAAATGAATAAATGTGACTTTATAGATGCCCTAACTTAACTAAAGCGCTCTTCAGAAGCTGAAAGATTCAACTCTCTTTGCTGAGTCAAATGAGTGGATTTGACTCAGTTAAATGAGTCAAAAATCCCAAACCGACTCTTTGTTATTAGCATGACTGGCATCCATTTAGGTGAGGATTAGGTGAATTATTTTTACTTTATAAAATTGTGTCAACGTGGTTAAGTGAGTCTCTGCTTGCCAAGCCTTTGTTGGCACTCGTGAAGGTCCAGGACACTGATGAAACAGTTAAATAACACATTTTACCCCCAGGCTCTGCTTTGCATTCTGAAAAACATTAGAATCCATGACAGCTTTACAAAAAGAAAAAAAAAAACTCCTGCAACATGAATTATTCAGTCGCTCAATAGCGCCCTCAAGGACGTGCCTTCTCTGCATATAATAACAAATAATCGCAGCTTTGTTCCCACTTTCTTTTCTTTCCTTGACTTTTTCTGACATGGTTCTTTAAATTTTGATGGTTGTAAAGTGTTTCTGTTTTTGTGCTTTTGCTCAGGTTGTGGCGAGAGGCGAGGAAGCAAAGATTTGTTCTGTTAATAGACTGTATGAGAGAAATTTGCGCTTGGGTTCAGGGCTGTGTTCCAATCTGGGGTGCCTGAGTCAGGAAAAAAACACGAAAAAAAAAAAAAAAAGTTTGGAATAAGACATTCAGTGTACATTCAGAGTTGTATAAGAATATGAGGATTTACTGAACTTGCCCTAATGGACGAGTCAACGCTGGTTAAAAAGCTTTACTGCTGATTGAGATATGTACAAAAGTATAAGTACAAAAATATTCTCCCTGTCTATTAAAACGAATCCATTTTGATCCATTTGTCATTGTACTGAATTTCCTATGCCTACTGTCATAAAATCTAACATGACATCCTGCTAGTGAACAGGACACGAGTGTTGAGATTTAAAGCCAACTTCTCCAGCTCCATCAACGATTTATTTATTCAGTGCAGTGAAGCAGGTGGACGAAGTACCTGAGGAGAAACGTTCCTGCTGGATGTCTGCTGTCAGGCAGAAACAGCGAATGTGCTGCAGGTCGTCACTCGCCATCACCTGTGTCATTGTCAGTTACTGAACTTTTCAGGACACGACGGCATGAAAGTTAGAATGCTGAACGTGCTACAGGAAAGAATATTTTACACTTCTCAAAATTTTATGGAAATCAAGCTTATCCGCGGACTTGTTTCATCCCCTCTGACTCAGAAATATGGAGAAATCTGACCTGATTTACATGAATTAATATGCTAACTTTAAGCCTCGCCCCCTGCCTCACAATCTTAACAATTCGTTATGTATTATTAAATATATAAATATACAAATTTAAACCAAGACCTTTATATACTACCGTAAAATCTAAACCTATATGCCATCCTCTGTATATCTTTCTGCCATATGTTCATCATACTGTAAAGTTTTGGCACCCCACCACTGCTAACCAGTGAGTTGTAAGTCCATTATGTAAGGAATAATAAGCCTTTGTGTTGGTCTGTTATAGGAAATAACCGATGATGTGGAACACATTTTCTATTACTACACCAGATTAGATTGCTAGTAAGTGATTTAAATATATTTCTGTTTTTTAAACATATTAAAGACTGGAAATTCTCCAATATTCCCATCTCCAATATTCAATCAGATGTTTGAATAGTTAGAATAGTTTTATTTAATAAACAGGCACGTCGTGCTTTTCACGTATTTATTGCTACTTGTAACGTTTGTCTTGTGAAAAAAAATTCAGTTCTCCCAAATGATGATGAGGTTCCCTTTTGAGTCCTTTCAATGATTCTTCCTTGAATCTTTGTGTAAATCTTTCTATAATTGGTAACCATTTTGTACTTTTTCCAATATTTCTTATGTTCTGTAAAGCTGCTTTGAGACAATGTCCACTGTTAAACTGTTGAGCTATACAAATAAATTTGAACTGAATTGAATTGAAGTTCTCATTGCCCTCTTTTTTTATTTCTTTTTTTAAAGTTAATAATTGTGTGAGGAATTGCAAAAAGAGTAAACTCCTGTGTCGTGAAGACGTCAGTTCTGGTTTAAGTAACAGCTTTACTTCTGGCTGTTACAAAGTAATGAAACTGGAGACTCCTTCCATAAATAAAACATTAACAATGCACAGAAAGCGTGTGAACGAGCTGTTGCATTAGGAACAGTAAGGTATTAAAACAAGTACATTAATACAAAGCTGCTCATCACAGAGGCTTCTGAGATAGCGTTGATCTAAAAAGCCATGACTCGTCTAACCCCAGACTGCCTCGTCCTTGGGGCAGCGGTATATAACAGCATATTTCACTGGCACAGCCAGACAAAAGTAATCATACGGCTGCTGCTGAGGGCGAAATCCCTAAACAAATGATTACTCTGTGTCTGAAAAGCTACGAGCCTTCTGATGCAAAATTGATATCACCCTCGGACGAGTGTACGGAAGTCACGAAAGGATAATTGCCTTCGCAGCTGGCACACTCGCCAAAGCACCGAGGATCCGGACACTCTGCAGACCTCCACCATCAGGTAGAGCGGCTTCTCGCTAATCCGATGGGGTTTTAATGAAGCACTTGACTTTCCTGCTGGTGGATGACCTTTCAGGGGAAAACTAAAAAATAAATAAATAAGTAAGTAAATAAATAAATAAATAAATAAATAAATAAATAAATAAAGGTGAGAGGAGGACAAACATTTTTCATATTGCAAAGTGGTAAATATTCACAATGTACCTTAAAAAAATTATTCTAAAATGTTTATAAAAATCAGTAGATTTTTACAGAATGAAAAATTTCTGTATGTTGATAATAATTCATATAATAATTCCCACAGATTTTTGCAATTCTGAGATCACAGAACTGAAAGCAAAAATCAATCAAACTCCACGATGCTCGAAGAAGCTCACAATCTTTTTTAAAATTTCAGTGCATGGATCATGACTACAGCTAGAAAGGTAAAAAGTTATTACATATAAATTGTTTTCACTACTAGCTTGAAAGAATCGATGGAAATCGTTTGAAACACCAATTCAAGTAGATTTACAGAAAAAAAAAGCAACAAAGATTTAAAAAAAATGCTGTGGCAAAAACAGACATTTTTTAGACTTTAGCAATCGCAAAATTCTGCTGAAATGATTACAATCATTTATTATTATTTTAGTAATGAGAGTGTAAAGCTCAGGCTTTAACACAACACAATATCATTTTGATTCATTTAACACTGATACAATATTTAAAATTGATATTAAAATTTCAACATTTTTTGGTTTGTGCTAGTATAAAAAATTCTGGAAAATTCTGAGAAAATAAGGTTGCGGACATTTTCCTGACTTTCCGACTGGGAATTCTGAGTGGAGGGGGTGTTTTTGTGGGTTTTTTTTTTTTTGGTATGTCTTTTTTATTCTTCTTATGAGTTTTAGCTAAAGCCAGCATCTGACAATTTTAAACCGTAAACAGAGAAGATCCTTAATGTGTGTCTCTCATGACTTTACATGAAACTTCATCACACCTTTATGTCTTTGATTATGTGCCTATCAAAGAATGAGATGAAGTGCGTGACTTGTTTTCTGGAATGGAAAAAGTCAAACCAGGTTTCTGTTTTGCGTTTGCAAACAACGTTTATTTCTCTAACACTTTGATTTCGGGTCCG